>NC_042616.1:23736983-23939761 GCF_901001135.1 Rhinatrema bivittatum
ACTAGGTGGTTTCCTTAATTCTGTTGGATATGATGTGTGCATACATTGTTTCTTGTTGTTTTGAATTTGATCCTGTAGGACAAGGGGGGGGGGGGGGCAGAGGGTATAGAACACACAACATTGTAGAAACTAATTTCAGTTTACTGTTTATTGTATCTTCACAATTTTGTATACAAAACATTACATTTTCTTATTAATGATGTTTCTAATAAAAATTTTAAATTGAAAATAAATAAATAAATAAAAGCTTGCTGACAGACTGGCTAATACATCCAGTTTCTCTCTATCCTATCTATAAGCTTTTTGCAAGCTTTTTACAGGCAATAGACCCTTTGTAGAGCAGGTGATTCTGGTATATCGAGTCCTGATGTTAGGAGTGTCAGGTTGGGATCGGTATGAGCCCCCCTCCAGTCAGGGTGGGGCCTCCTTCATTTAAACCCAGAAAACACTTTAAAAAAAATTTCATGATTGTAATGGAGGAAACACAGTGGCTCACAATAATATTTAACCCCCTAAAATGTCCATCAAATTGTTGTGGATTACCTGACATTACACAGATTGTCCCAGACAGAGGGGCTGATGGAAAAAAAAAAAAAGCACAATTAAAAAAAAATTACAATATAGAATTGTGCCGTCTATCCCGCCCCCCTCCCATGCAGGCCAGTTGTATGGCTGAGGGTGCACCCCCCACTCCTGTCTCAGCCACTGAGCTCTGCAGCTCCTTCCAAGGGGAAAAAACAGCCCCTCACACTGATCCCCACCACTCATTCTCCTCCCCCAGCACATGTCTGGCTCCCACACCCTTATTCTCTCCTTCCCCCTGCCAGCACACTCCTTCCTCCCCCTCCAGCTCCCTCTTCTTTGTGCTGTTGCCAGTTGAGAGCTTCCCTCCCTTCAGCCTTCAAGCCTGCCCTGCTGCATAAAATCTTCCTCAATGCTGTTGCTTGCCATCAGTGCCTACCCACGTGCTCCTCTGACATGAACAGGCCTCGTCGGCAGCAGCAGCCAATCACAGGGACAGCTGGGCTCAAGTCCCACCCACCAAGTCCAAAAAACCACAATTGAAAAAAACGCCCAATAATAAGGAAGCCGCAAATTGAAAAAAAAAAATAAGGCAGGTTGGCTTCCCTGTCCAGAACCCTCAGAGCGAGTTCTCTGTCTCCAGGGCCAATCAGGAAACACAGTGAGCTTTCTGGCCAATAGCACGCGCAGAGTGTTCCAGTGTTACAGGTACCCAGGGCTGCTGGGATGTGATTGCTGATCAAAGCCACCTTCAGTCAGGGCAGCATCCAAAGCCTCTGCTTGAACTACAGTGCAGCGGTCAAACACTACCTGCAAGCCAGCACACAGGGAATGAGCTCTCTGGGGAAAACTGTCACAGGGTGTTGTATTTTACAGTGTTTGTGTGGACCCTTGTGCCGGCCTGTCTGAGACCGTGGGGAGATGGTCTATGGTCTCCTAGGATACAGGCCGGGAGGCAGATACCAGGTAGAGGTGGAACAGCGGCTTCGCCCTGGAAGCTGGTGCTCCCCCAGGAGGAGCCCGTAGGGGCCCAGCCGCTGGGACTTAGGTGGTCTTCTGCGTCGAGGCTGGGTAGACACTGGAGACAGGCAAAGTCTGAAGACTGGACTAGAGCTGAGGCTGGACTGGATCTGGACGGGAACTGAGGCTGAACCAGATCGGGACTGGAACTGAGTCTGGACTGGACCTGGACTGGAAATGAGGCTGGACAGGACCTGGACTGGAACTGAGGCTGGACTGGATCTGGACTGGAACTGAGTCTGGACCGGATCTGGACTGGAATCGAGGCTGGACCAGATCGGGACTGGAACTGAGGCTGGACCGGATCTGGACTGGAGCTGGTCCAGGCAGGAGCTGCTACTGCAGGTAGTCCAGGCAGGAATCAGAGCAAGCACGAGTCTGAAGAACTAAGCAATAGAAGAACAGGTTAAGTTACCCGGAGACCCCGGGTAGGGTCAGGCAAGGTTTCAGGCAGGAACAGAGCTCGCTATGGCTAGTTCACTCCGGGGCACGGCAGACAGAGAACCAGGCAGGAACTCTGTTTCAAGGCATCTGGCTGGAGTCTGGGCGAGCCTATTTAGGCCGCAGCGTCTGATGTCACTCTTGGGGGCGGAGCAACCTCTGGCGGAAAACGGGCTAGATAAGCGCAGCTTGGCCGCGCGTGCGCGCCTAGGAGGTGCTGAGCAATGGCATCTCCCCCGCAAAGACGCCCCAGGGCCGCCCGAACTCCACTGCTGGTCTGGCTGGAGCCTTGAGGTAAGGGCCAGGATGCGAGCCGCGCGACCCGGACCGCAACACAGGGCAAAAAAAATAAACTACAAATCATGCAAAACACCCATGTTGCCAAAATCGCTACTTAGCTGAATAACTTTTCCAGCTAAGTAGCACCGCTCTGATCCACCCACTGCCCACCCACAACTTTCTCAGCCATTGAACATAACTGGATATTGAGCAGCAGTAAGATAGAAGGATAAGTCCTACGTATCCAGCTTTCTGGAATCTGAATATCAACCTCCCTGATTCTTATAGCTTACTTGATGGAAATGGAGAAGTTTTATTGTTCTTGCATCCGGCCTTTTAATATCTTTATTAGGCCACTCTTCTATTCCAAAACTATATGAAAGCAAGTGAACTGAATTTGACATCTGTGTAACTTTTCTGGTGGCTTGCAAGGTCTTCCTTTCTACTGAAGTTTTTACCAGACGCAGTACATTAACTTGGTTTTCCTCCAGTATGGATTCTCTGATGCAATATCAAATGCACCTTCCGAGAGAAGCTTTTACCACATTCAGTACATTTAAATGGTTTTTCTCCAGTATGGCTTTTCTGATGCTGCATGAGAGATGACGTCCGACTAAAGCTTTTACCACATTCAGTACATTTAAATGGTTTTTCTCCAGTATGGATTCTTTGATGCAATGTCAAACATACCTTCTGAGAGAAGTTTTTACCACATTCAGTACATTTAAATGGTGTTTCTCCAGTATGGCTTTTCTGATGCTGCATGAGATATGACTTCCGACTAAAGTTTTTACCACATTCAGTACATTTAAATGGTTTGTCTCCAGTATGGATTTTCTGATGCTGTTTGAGATATGCCTTGTCACTGAAGCTTTTATCACATTCGGTACATTTAAATGGTTTTTCTCCAGTATGGATTCTCTGATGCAATATGAAATTCCCCTTCTGAGAAAAGCTTTTACCACATTCAATACAGTTAAATGGTTTTTCTCCAGTATGGACTCTCTGATGTAATATGAAATGCTCCTTCCGACCGAAGCTTGTACCACATTCAGTGCACTTAAATGGTTTTTCTCCAGTATGGATTCTCTGATGCAATATGAAATGCACCTTCCGAGAGAATCTTTTACCACATTCAGTACATTTGAATGGTTTTTCTCCAGTATGGATTTTCTGATGCCGTCTGAGACATGCCCTGTCACTCAAGCTTTTATCACATTCAGTACATTTAAATGGTTTTTCTCCAGTATGGATTCTCTGATGCAATATGAAATTCCCCTTCCGAGAAAAGCTTTTACCACATTCAATACAGTTAAATGCTTTTTCTCCAGTATGGACTCTCTGATGCAATATGAAATGCTCCTTCCGACCGAAGCTTGTACCACATTCAGTGCACTTAAATGGTTTTTCTCCAGTATGGATTCTCTGATGCAATATGAAATGCACCTTCCGAGAGAATCTTTTACCACATTCAGTACATTTGAATGGTTTTTCTCCAGTATGGATTTTCTGATGCCGTCTGAGACATGCCTTGTCACTCAAGCTTTTACCACATTCAGTACATTTAAATTGATCACTGTTATTACTTTGGAAGGGATTCTCTCTTCTCAGGAGTCCCTGGTGCTCAGGGATGTCTGTGAACTCCCTGTTACTTCTCTCACAAGCAGTGACTCCATCCAGTGACTCTCCTGCAGAGTCTTGCTCCTTCTTCTCTGATTCCTGCTTTCTTTGGCGAATGTCACCCCCCTCAGTCCTCTGGGCAAGATTCTCACAGACATTTCTTGATTGTTTTTGGTGTAAGTGCTAATACTATAGGGTGTTCTTCTCGATTCTCCTCCCTCTTCTCTTTCTGTATGACCTCATTGTCTGCTGGATATAAAAAGAAGGAAGTAATTATGTGTAAGTGACAATGGCATGGAAAGCTACCAATAACCTGAGATGAGATGTTTAGAAGGATCACATAATGAATGCATATTAAAGAATTCTGTGACTTAGCAGAAACTTTATGTGATGCCTATGAAAACCTCTCTATGATGTCTCTATAGAAATATTCAGAGAAGTTAAGAAAATCAGTGGGTTCAGCAACCAAAATAATTCACGCAGCAGCAGAGTCACATGATCCCAAGGAAAGCTTCTTATAACTAAACAGGCCCTGTAAGTTTGGAGCGTTTGCAAGGCTTGCAGGCTAGAGTGAAGCAGACAATACATAATCTGCTGTACATCCAGATTGCCTCTCCCAGCTCTCAATGAGGATTCAGAAACCCAGGAATAAATGGGTTACATTGGGCTGTGGTAGAACAAGACCTGTAACTCTGAGACACCCAATTTCCCCAACTTTGCAGCGTTCTGTATATCCACCCCACTACTCCCACACAGAAGTCAGACATCCAGGATTCAAAAACCCAGGAAGGTGAAATTACTACTCAGCTGATAATTTTCTTTCCTCTAGGATAGGCAAGCCAGTGCACATAAATGGGTTATGCATGCCTACCAGCAGATGGAGACAGAAACCAACAGACTCGCTGATGTGACCCTCATATAGCCCTGTACTGACATCAGTGTCCCAGTATTCTGCGAAAGTCAACTGTGACAACTAATTAACAATAGAACTGTAAGTCCGGAGTTAAAAACACTTCCTCTCCCAATCATTCACTTCTTTTTTTTTTCTTCCAGTGAGCAAAGCACTGGACTCAGATGAGAAGGAAATGCAGAAGCCATAACAGACAAAGAAGGCAAACACTTACAAGGCCCTTAGACGACCTGAAGATCTGCATCGGCCTACGAATTCTGCCTTCAATAATGTCCCTGAGAAAGGACAAATAGAAAAAATCAGTACAGTACTGTACAGGCAGCTCAGGGCAGGATTGTGGATTGGCCTGCCTCTCAGAGAGGAAAGGAAATTATCAGGTAAGTAGTAATTTCACCTTCCTCTTCATCCACGCAGTCCAGTCACACAAGTAGGATGTACCAAAGCTACTTCCTCATAAGGGAGGAGGCTGCTCCGGCAAAAGATGCAACGTCTCGAACCCCAACAACCATACAATAATACCTGGGAAGGGATATAACCAAGACAACGTCACTGCTAGGCAAATCTCCAACAAAGAAAGAAACTATTACTCTGCCCAAGATACCAGTAGCTAAATGTAATCCACTTTGAAGTGCTGAAAAAAGTGCGAAAAGCAGAATATAAATCTAAATAAATTGGAGAAATTACTTACCTGATAATTTCTTTTTCCTTAGTGTAGACAGTTGGCTCAGGACCAACGGGTATAGTGTACTCCTGATAGCAGATGGAGACGGATCAGATTTCAATCTGACGTCAGCCCTAGTACATATACCCCTGCAGGAAGTGCAGCTCTTCAGTATTTTCCGTTCCACAGCAGTTAGGGACTCTATGCACGCTCGCACAGCGTTAGAGTAAATTTTACCAAAGAAATCCAAATTAAGAAGTAATCTTACCTCTACAGATGAGCCCCACTCTCCTGCGGTGACACCCATTGGGTCCCTCCCCCAGTCGAGATTCCCGAGGTGATTTCCACGATCCCTTGGAGGTAAGCCTTGGTCCGGCGGCCGACCCTTGGCGGGGACCTAGCCCCCGACATCGGGTGATGCTGAGAGGCAGCGGGTGCAACCTCGAGCGCGGCGGTGAAGGTATTTCCCTCTCCCCCGCAGCCGGAGACCGCCCGGAACAAAACCAGGAAGCGCCGAGACAAGGTAAGGTAGAAATCTATTTAAAAGTCTGCGGTCTCTGAAGCTCGAGGAGACACACAGGTCGCCAGCTGGGACCAGTGCCACCGGGTTGACCGGCCCTAGCAGGGCTAGACCCCGGTCAGATCCGAGGGTCCTCCCATGTGGAGACCCTCTGAGGTGGTCGCCATATTGTCCACGTGGTAGCCGTCACCATTTTGGCCTTGTTCGCAGCCCTGTCTGCCATCTTGATCCGTGCGCACAGAGGCGAGCCGCGAGCTCAAATACCCTGTGCGCACAAGCCGGGTGCACAAGCGAAGCGCATAACCATGCACTCACTGTGCCGGGCGCAAAATTTCGACCCGTGCATGCACATCGCTCTGCACACGTGCACCAAACCTACGTGCGCAACTTCGACACACACCGGAGCGCACAACTGTATTGTACATGCAGAAGCCATGGCGCCACGAAAATAAGCTCAAAGCTCAGGGCCTTTGCCCAGCATGCCACATTAGAGCTGCACAGCATGAGGAGGCCACGGCCCTGTGTATACAGTGCGAAGAGGCCTTAGGGGACCCAACTCATGGCCCTCCCCAGCCGGAACCGGACCCCAGCCTCTCGAGCGGTAGGCAGGACCTAGCATCTCCTGGGTGGAATTCTTCAAAGGTCTGCATACCTTCATCCACATGCAACCGGGGTCTCCTACAGTGCGGTCACAGGCCCCACCAGAGGACCTCAACATGCCAGGACCCTCTATGCCCAGGGAAGTGATCCCACCACCCAGAAGCCCCACCTTCGGGGACACAGACATCTCAGATGAGGAGTCACAACCCCTGGAGGAAGGGGAACTCCCTCCGGGGACAGAACCCCATTGAACCATGAGACGCTTCTTCACCAAGGACGAGCTTCCAGACCTGGTCACACATAGCTTAAAAGAGCTTGCCATCCCGGGCACAAGTGCTTCGGGGGACCTAAGACGAACCTACTTTTGGAGGGACTTCGTCAGACCATTTCCCACTATTACAAGCCATCCAGCAACTAAATGACCTGGAATGGGAGGCCCCAGAAACCACGTTCAAAGGAGGCCGGGCTCTGGCAGCCATGTACTCTCTGGACCCTGCCGCCAAAAATCCCCTGGCATGTCTGAAAGCGGATGCCATGGTCTGCGCAGTCTCAAAGTGCACTACTATCCCGGTGGAGGGAGGAGCAGCACTCAAGGATGCTCAAGACAGACGTCTGGAATCCATCCTCAAACAGTCCTCTGACTTCTCCGCTATGTCTTTACAGATTGCGGCCCTGCTGTGCCGTGGGTGACACGCACCTGCTTAGCACAGACCAGGAATAACACTCCTGGGGAAGCCCTGGAACAGCTGTATCATTCCCGCGGACGCCGCTTCGGATCTGGTACGCACAGCAGCTAGAGGAGTCTCATCCGCGTGGCAGCCAGAAGACAAATCTGGCTCCGAAACTGGTCTGCCGATACATCCTCCAAACAAGACTCACAAGGACTGCCTTTCAAGGGAACACTTCTGTCGGACAGCGAACTAGAGAACTAGCCAACAAGTGGTTGAGTCCCCACTGCCGCGGCATACCAGGAGGACAGGAATAAGAGAAACCAGCAATCCTTCCCCCGGACCTCCAGGGGCAGAGGATCACCGCGCTTCAAACCCATATAGAAGCTCATATCAAGCAGCGTGCCCCGCAGGCCGAAGCCAGTCCTTTCGGAAACAAGCACAATAAAAGGGAAGCCACGCGGGCCCAGGCCCAGCCGCACCCCACAATGAAGACCAACCCACCCATCCAAAGGAAGAAGCCATTGGGGTCAGACTGGCTATATTCTAACAAAGATGGATCGAGATAACTTCAGACAAGTGGGTCCTATCATCACTACGAGAGGGATATTACCTGGACTTCCACCACCTCCCTCTGGCCAAGTTTGTGGAATCTCCTTGCCACGACCCTTCCAAGAGAAGGCAGTGGAAGTTACACTGACCAGATTACTGCCTTAGAGGCCTATAACACCGGTGCCTCCACACAAATAAAACTGGCCATTATTCCAATCTATTTTATCGTTCCCAAGAAGGAAGGAACATTTAGACCTATCCTGGACCTCAAGGCAGTCAACCGTCACTTGAAGATTTCTCGCTTCCGCATGGAAATCCTACGCTCGGTAATAAGGGCGATACAACCGGGAGAGTTCTTATCCAAGAGCATCAGCGTTTTCTACGCTTCTCGATCCTGGACCGTCACTACCAGTTCCGGCACTACCTTTCGGGTTAGCCACTGCACCCCGGACGATCACCAAGATCATAATGGTGGTGGCAGCAACACTGAAGAAGGAAGGAATCCGCGTGCATCCTTATCTAGTTTATTGGCTGATCAGAGCGAAATCCCCAGAGGAAAGCCACCAGGCAACAGAGTTAAAACACTAATGGAGAGCCTCGGATGGGTGGTCAACACAAACAAGAGCTGCCTGCAGCCTTCCCAATCTCTAGAATACGTGGGAGTCCGGTTTGACACCAAACAAGACAAGGTCATCCTGACACTGACAAGGAGATCAAAACTGATGACCCAGTTACGAACCCCGCTGAGCGAACTTCGCCCCACAGCATGGGATTACCTACAAGTTCTCAGACTCATGGCATCCACACTGGAAGTAGTCCCATGGGCACGGGCTCACGAGACCCCCTACAACGCTCACTACTATCACGATGGAATCCACTGTCCCAGAACAACACCATACGGCTTCAGCTCCCGGACAGAGTTCGGGCCCAACTACGATGGTGGCTACAAGAAGCCCATCTCAGCCAGGGAACAAGACTATCCTCCCCAACCTGGATCCTACTCACCCGGATGCCAGCCTACGAAGATGGGGAGCACACTGCCAGGAGTCGGGATGGAATACCAATCGCCTAGAAGCCCGGGCAATCAGACGAGCCTGCCTAAGGTTCGGTCACAGACTCCGAGGCAAAGCGGGTCAGAGTGATATCGACAATGCCACAACAGTGGCCTACATCAACCGACAGGGGGGGAACCAGAAGCCAACAGGTGTCCCTAGAAATAGACCCCCTAATGTCATGGACGGAACAAAGCTCCAGGAGATCTCCACCGTCCACATCGCCGGGAAAGAAAATGTCGCAGTGGACTATCTCAGCAGAGAAAGTCTAGATCCAGGAGAATGGAAGCTGTCAACCACAGCATTCCAATTGATAGTAAACCGTTGGGGAACACAAACCATGCACCTCAGGGAAAAAGGTCCAACGCCCAGGTACCCAGTTTCTTCAGCCACAGATGGGAACCCCAGTCCCAGGGAATCGATACTCTAGTACAGATCTGGCCACAGGAGACCCTGTTATACGCCTTCCCGCCGTGGCCCCTATGGGGCGCAATCATTCACAAGATACAGCTACTCAGGGGACTAGTTCTTCTGGTGGCTCCGGATTGGCCAAGAAGACCGTGGTACGCAGACATGAGAAGACTGCTCGCAGGGAATCCCCTACTTCTGCCTCCTCACAGGGGACCTCCTACAACAAGGTCCGATCCTCCACGAGGACCCAGCTCAATTCTCTCTTACGGTCTGGCCATTGAAAGGGCTCGCCTGAGAAAGAAAGAGCAAGATACTCGGGGGCTGTAATAGTACACCCTCCTCCGAGCACGCAAGTTCTCCACATCGTTAACGTACATAAGGATTTGGAGAGTATTTGAAGCCTAGTGCGGAAGATCACGACATCAAGCCACGACCATTTAAAGTTCCCGTGATCCTGGAATTCTTACAGAACGGACTAGAGAAGGGACTGTCCCTCAACTCCATCAAGGTAGAGGTGGCCGCATTGTCATGCTACGGCTCCAAGAGCGAGGGCGACAATATAGCTTCTCTCCCGGAAGTGTCACGCTTCCTGAAAGGAGTTAAAACACATTCGCCCACACTAAAGTGGCCGGTACCGGTTACCTCTGTGGAATCTCAATCATCGTTCTGGATTTCCTAGTGGAAACTGCCTTCAGACCCCTCCGAGGCCTGTCCCTCCGCCTGTAACCTTAAAGACTGCGTTTTGGCTGGCAGTTTGTTCAAGCCCGCCGCATCTCGGAACTACAAGCACTGTCCCTGCCGTGAGACGTTCTCAGACTCACCCCGGAATCCATCCAGCTACACACGGTTCCCTCGTTCCTTCCCCAAAGTGGTCTCACACTTCCACCTTAACCAGACCATCTCGCTACCATCGGCGGATGACTTGAGGAATGCGGAGAAAGCCCGTAGTCTACGCCACCTCAACATCGGCAAACTCCTATCCAGATACCTGGAAATGTCGGAACCCATCCGAAAGACGGACCACCTTTCGTCCTTCACAGGCAGGAAAAGACAAGGGGAAGCGGCCTCGCGGGCAACATAGCCCGCTGGATCAAGGAAGTTATCAAAAGCGGCCTACATAGAAGCAGGAAAGCCTCCACCTCTACAGGTCAAGGCCCATTCGACCATAGCCCAGGCAACATCCTGGGCAGAAACCAGAATGATGTCACCCGCCGAGATCTGCAGGGCGGCGACATGGTCCTCCATCCACACCTTCTCCAGATTCTACCTTCTGGATGTTCAGGCTCGGGAGGACATGGCATTTGCAAGGGCAGTACTAAGTGGGTCATGGGCAGCCTTCCACCCAATTCGGGAGTAGCTTTTATACATCCCATTGGTCCCGAGTCCATCTGCTACACGCTAGGAAATGGAGAAATTACTTACCTGATAATTTCGTTTTTCCTTAGTGTAGACAGATGGACTCAGCATCCCAACCCTTGGCTGCCGTTACACATGGACTTTCAAAATGATTCAAGGGTAAGCCACGTTTTCGTTTACCTAGGTGTGTCGACGCTTCCCGGTTCAGTACACTGGCGGTCTCCAGCTATAGTCAATCAACCAGTCAAGTTAATCAAGTTATAACGTTTAACCAAGTTATGAAGTTATGCAAGTTAATCACATTAATTAAGTCAATCAATCAGTCAGTCACACATATATCCACAATGCTTTTTGAGGAGAATACTGAAGAGCTGCACTTCCTGCAAGGGTATATGTACTAGGTGCTTGACATCAGATTGAAATCTGATCCATCTCCAACTGCTAACAGGAGTACACTATACCATTGGTCCTGAGTCCAGCTGTCTACACTAAGGAAAACAAAATTATCAGGTAAGTAATTTCTCCAGTAGGTTTCGCTTAGAACAAGCAATGATAGGGGCCATGCCACTACAGGTGTTATTCTGGCAGCCTAAAACTACCTGGAGATCTTTCGATTTCCTCCCGAGAACACAGAAGACTACACTTACAATATGGTCTCAATGGAGGGGTCAAATAGTGGGCTCTTTTTCGTATTTCCAATCAACACACCTATTCCACAACATATGTTCCCAGTGGGTCTCCATTCCCAGCTTTCCACAAATTGGCAAGCCAGGGTATTGTGTGCATAAATCATTTATGGAAGGAGGGGGACCTGATGACATCTAATGATTTTCAAGAAAGATTTCGGGGAGGTACACAGAACGTTTTGGGTGTTGCCACAGGTCCGACACTTCCTGAAAAAGCTCCAGGCCACTCAGGCGGTTCGCCCTACCAAATCACTGTTTGAATCGTATTGTGAACATGCTGCTAAGATCAGGGGAGTTATTTCCAAATTGTGTACTCTTCTCAATACACATTCACCTTATACATTTACACACATACGTGCATGGGAGTCTAAACTGGACGATGTGTTAAGTGAAGAGGATTGGGACATCATGTTTCAGAGGACAGCCAAAAGCTCTATCTCTGCAGCAATTCAAGAGCACTGTTATAACTACTGTATAGGTGGCATTTGACTCCTGTTAAATTACATGCTATGTACCCTCATATATCTGATAAATGCTGGCAATGCAGTCAAGCGGGCTCATATATCCACGTCTGGTGGACATGCCCTTTGGTGATTCCTTTCTGGGACAAGGTCAGAGGGTGGCTGAGGGAATTGACCATTGCGGAAGTACCGATACAACCTGTTCATGTTTTGTTGAATCTCCCAAGCAAGGGTATGGATAAAGCAACGCAATCATTCATGTCACAAGTATTTATAGCGGCCCGCTGTGAACTAGCCAAAGCATGGAAACTTCCTAACCCTCCATCTCTTTCAGCAGTAATCCACAGACTTCATTCGAGTTATCGGATGGCACATCTCACCGCAATCAGACAGGAGAAATTGTCTGCATTCCAACAATCGTGGGAACCTTTCATTAACTGGATAATTGCTCAAACCTCATCTGGATGAGCTCAGTTTTATTTTCTAAAGGTTTAGAGAAATAACCACCAAGAGTCATGTTTAAGGCATGTTTGGGTTTATTATCACATGTACAGAGAAGAGAATCACTTGGCTGTACTCACTAGTCAAATGTTGGACTGGACAATGTTTTCATATCTGTAGCACGGTTAATCTTCATAGATAACATGTGGTGTATTTAAGGGACGGGAAGGGGGGGGGGGGGGTGTACGGATCACAAGGTTTCTCATTTGATAACTGTATTGACCTAACATTGTTGATGTCACACTATGATTGTTTTGGTCAATAAAAATTTACATTAAAAAATATATTGTCCTAGCATGTAGCAGATGGACTCAGGACCAACAGGTATAGTGTACTCCTGATAACAGTTGGAGACAGACCTTGCACCAGGATTCGAATACTCTCCCAATCCTTATGTATGTTAGGGATGTGGAGAACTTGCGTGCTCGGAGTAGGGTGTCAATTACTGCCCCCATGTATCCTCTCCTCCTTAGGCGAGTCCTCTCAATGGCCAGACCGTAAGAGAGAATCGAGCTGGATCCTCGTGGAGGATCGGCCCCTGTTGGCGCAGGTCTCTGTGTGGAGGTAGCGGCAGGGCATGTCTGCGTACCACGGTCTTCTTGGCCAGTCCGGGGGCACTAGAAGTATTGGCCCCCTGTGGTGTTCTATCTTGTGGATGATACAATCCCCCCTGGCTCCCACACGTGTCATCTGGTAGATTCCCCGTTTTTTCCAGTCTTCAAAAGCCTGAGAGTCTACCGACGGGGGGAAAAGAGAGGTGGCTGAAGAGATGCGTGCTTAAAAAGAAAGATCGGTGACCTATCCGAAGTGTCCGCCATCGTTCCCACACCTGAAGTGTGACCTGCACTGACTCAGGAATGGCTACCACAGGGTGCCAGGTGTTACCTTTTTGCCATAGTAAAGCTGTTACAGGTAGGGAGCCTAGACTCGCCTATTCCAACCTCACCCAAGGCTTCTGTCTTTTACGGTTGTGCCATTCCACTGCTGCCTTCAGTTGTGCCGCCCCAAGATAATAGTGCAGGTTTGGCATCCCTAATCCACCCTGGGATCTTGGTAAGTAGAGAGTGCCTTTCGCTATTCTAGGCCCTTTTCCTTTCCACAAATATTTGAAAAGCCTATTTTGCCATTTGACCAGGATCTTGTTTGGGATTACAACTGGCAATGTTTGGAAAAGGTATAGGATCCTAGGCATTACATTCATCTTTATAACAGCCAGCCGACCTAGCCAGGATATATGATATCGATCCCATTCTTCCAAATCTCTGTACATTTTTGTCATAAGGGGAGGATAATTAAGTTGGAACAGGTCGCTATTATGCCCAATATAAATCCCCCAATAATTTCCCTTAGCCCATTTAAAGGGGTGAGATTTGCGAAGTTGCTCCACTTTTTCCTGAGGGACAGATAGCCCTTTCTCTATTGCCGGCCCTTCCCTATGGAAACACCCTGCCCACGGCCCTCCGTCTAGAACCTAACCTGTCCAAATTTAAAAAAGGGCTCAAAACCTGGCTCTTTACATTAGCATACCCAGACGTTGACCAAACTTAGCTTGCACTCTAACCCCACCAGCCCATCCTTTCCCCCCCCCTCCCTGCCTCTCCTTTTCTCCCCCTTTTTTTCACACTAAACAAAGACTCCAAAATATAGTGTTTCTCCCCCCTAAGCAATGACGCCTAAATTCTGTTATTAGTTTCCCCTCCCCCACTTTTAAGCCTACCCTACCATTCCCCCCCCACCTCTCCCTGTCACTGCCATCACTGGTCTGGTACCTACCAGCCCACCTGTACATAGTGTCTATTGTTAATTTATTTTTCTTCAAATGTTCCTATCAAATTTCTCTCTTTCCCTATCCTTCCTACTGCTGTCCTCTCTCCTCCTTCATTACTGCTCCCCCCCTTCCCTGTTTATTGTATTTCTCTCTCTTGCTAATTTGTTACAATGTAAACCGGCATGATGTTCCGACGAATGTCGGTATATAAAAAAATCAACAAATAAAATAAATAAATAATAAATCTAAGAGCTCTGATTTCTCCCAATTGATTCTGAAGCCTGAGATTGTGCTAAATGCAGATATTTCTTCAGTGATAGCCACCAGGGAGGGGATAGGGTTAGTGACTGTAAATAAAATATCGTCCGCAAATAAGGACAATTTAGAAGAAAAGTCCCCAACTTGGATTCCATGTATCTCATCGTTGCTTCTAATGTGGTGGGTAAAGGGTTCCAGAAAAATGGCAAATAGTAAGGGGGGTAGTGGGCTCCCTTGCCGCGTGCCTCTACCCACAGGGAATGGTTGGGAATAACCCCATTTATTTTTAGGCACGCCGAAGAATATTCATACAATTTTTGTATCCAACGACTACATTTTTCTCCGAATTGAAAGGCTTTCATTGTCTGAAATAAGAAAGGCCAGTAAACATAGTCGAAAGCCTTTTCGGCGTCAATTGCTAAACGTAGCAAGGGTATTTGCTGCAAATTTGCCCAGCCGATTAAGTCCGCAATTTTGCGAACATTGTCAGACGCCATTCTACCAGGTATAAAACCTGATTGGTCTAAGTGAATCAGCTCTGGGAGGTAGTTGTTAAGTCTATTCGCTAAAATTTTAGCCAATATCTTCATATCTAAATGAATTAGCAAAATAGGACGGTATGATCCACAGACAGTAGGATCTCATCCTGGCTTTGCTAATACCGTGACTCCTGCGAGATTGGCAACATGGGATAAAGAAATCTGCCCTTGTAAAGAGTTAAAGAGGGTTACCAACAAAGGAGTAAGTGAACTTGCAAATTTTTTGTAGAAGAGGGCTGTATATCCGAGACTGGGTGATTTCCCATTCTTTAAGTCCTTTATAGCCCAAAGGACCTCAGCCCCGGTGATATCCCTATCCATGGCCTCTTGGGCCTCCCTACATAAATGGGGG
Source organism: Rhinatrema bivittatum (assembly GCF_901001135.1). Lineage (NCBI taxonomy): Eukaryota > Metazoa > Chordata > Amphibia > Gymnophiona > Rhinatrematidae > Rhinatrema > Rhinatrema bivittatum. The sequence goes on from NC_042616.1 coordinate 23,752,161, forward strand.
CAAAGAGGAGTTTGCTAAATAATCATTTATCGCTGCTGGGTTGATGCCAGCATCCGTGACATATAAATCAGAGTAGAAGCAAATAAATCTTTGACGTATGTCAGCGTTTGATGTTAACATCGTGCCAGCGTCATCTTTTATTTTTACATTTGTCGTACCTTTAGTAGTCTAGCTAATTGTTTTCCTGCTTTGTTTCCACCCGTGTAATATGTTTGCTTGGTTATTGTAAGTTTATGTGCTATCTCTGTTGCTTCTAGCTCCCCTCGATGTGAACATAAGAAAATGCCATACTGGGTCAAACCAAGGGTCCATCAAGCCCAGCATCCTGTTTCCAACAGTGGCCAATCCAGGCCATAAGAACCTGGCAAGTATCCAAAAATTAAGTCTATTCCATGTAACCGTTGCTAATGGCAGTGGCTATTCTCTAAGTGAACTTAATAGCAGGTAATGGACTTCTCCTCCAAGAACTTATCCAATCCTTTTTTAAACACAGCTATACTAACTGCACGAACCACATTCTCTGGCAACAAATTCCAGAGTTTAATTGTGCGTTGAGTAAAAAAGAACTTTCTCCGATTAGTTTTAAATGTGCCACATGCTAACTTCATGGAGCGTCCCCTAGTCTTTCTACTATCCGAAAGAGTAAATAACCGATTCACATCTACCCGTTCTAGACCTCTCATGATTTTAAACATCTCTATCATATCCCCCCTCAGTCGTCTCTTCTCCAAGCTTAAAAGTCCTAACCTCTTTAGTCTTTCCTCATAGGGGAGCTGTTCCATTCCCCTTATCATTTTGGTAGCCCTTCTCTGTACCTTCTCCATCGCAATTATATCTTTTTTGAGATGCGGCGACAAGAATTGTACACAGTATTCAAGGTGCGGTCTCACCATGGAGCGATACAGAGGCATTATGACATTTCCGTTTTATTCACCATTCCTTTTCTAATAATTCCCAACATTCTGTTTGCTTTTTTGACTGCCGCAGCACACTGAACCAACGATTTCAATGTGTTATCCACTATGACACCTAGATCTGTTTCTTGGATTGTAGCACCTAATATGGAACCTAACATTGTTTGGATTACTTACCTGGTAATCCCCTTTTCCTTAGTGTAGACAGATGGACTCAGTACGAGTGGGATAGTATCCGCGTGCTAGCAGTTGGAGACGGATCTGACGTCAGCAAGGGGGGCGTCAGGAAGCGCAGCGATTCAGTAATCTTCCTTGCAAAAGCTGTTATGGATGTGTGTACTGACACTCAGTGAAAAGGGAAAACAGGATTCCCCTGACCGATTGACAGTGGCTGGAGACCGCCAGCATTCACAACCGGAAAGTGCAGAGACTGGTAGAGTGGACGCTCTTATGTAAACAAATGCCATGGCTTACCTGGAATCGGTGAAACCCATGTACACAGGCAGCTGGGCGGGATGCTGAGTCCATCTGTCTACACTAAGGAAAAGGGGATTACCAGGTAAGTAATCCAAACATTTCCTGGCGTGTAGCCAGATGGACTCAGAACGAATGGGATGCACAAAAGCTTTACTCCCCGCCGGGGCGGGAGGCTGCCTGAGGACCACGTAGGACCGCCCTCGCAAAAGCCGAGTCCTCCCTGGCCTGGACATCCAGACGGTAGAACCTGGAAAAGGTATGAAGGGAGGACCACGTCGCTGCCTTACAGATTTCAGTCGGCGATAGCATCCTGGATTCAGCACAAGATGCTGCTTGCGCTCTGGTAGAATGAGCCTTAACCTGTAGAGGCGGCGCCTTCCCAGCCTCCACGTAGGCTGCTCTGACAACTTCTTTAATCCAGCGGGCAATGGTGGGCCGAGAGGCTGCGTCACCTTGCTTCTTCCTGCTGTGTAGGACGAACAGGTGGTCCGTCTTTTGCAGGCCGTGAGTCACGGCCAGATACCTGGGCAGCAATCTGCCGATGTCGAGATGGCGTAATAAACAGCCTTCTTCAGATTTCTTCAAACCTACCGTGGTAGGCAAGGAGATAGTTTGGTTAAGATGAAACTGGGAAACCACTTTAGGGAGAAAGGATGGAACCGTGCGAAGATGGATTGCCTCAGGAGTGATTCTGAGAAAGGGATCACGGCAGGACAGTGCTTGTAGCTCTGAGATGCGTCGTGCGGAGCACACCGCCAGCAAGAACACCAACTTCAAGGTGAGAGACCGGAGAGATAAGCCCCGAAGGGGTCGGAAGGTGGATCCCGCGAGGAAATCCAAAACAAGATTAAGGTTCCATAAGGGCACAGGCCACTTTAGTGGCGGACAAATATACTTGACCCCTTGCAGGAAACGAGAAACATCTGGGTGCTTGGCGATGGTCTTGCCATCCCTCCTGGGACCATAGCAAGACAGTGCCGCAACCTGAACTTTGATGGAGCTGAGGGAGAGACCCTTCTGAAGCCCATCCTGCAGGAAATCCAAAACAATAGGGATAGTAGTCGCATGTGGATTGGTGCCATGAGTGTCGCACCAGGCTTCAAATACTCTCCAGATCCGGACGTAGGTGAGGGATGTGGAAAACTTGCGAGCTCGGAGGAGTGTATCTATCACGGGCCCCGAGTAACCCCTCTTCTTCAGTCTAGCCCTCTCAATGGCCAGACTGTAAGAGAGAATTGAGCTGGATCCTCGTGGAGGATGGGACCTTGACGTAGAAGGTCCCGGAGAGGAGGCAGGGGAAGGGGCTCCCCTGCCAGTAGCCTTCTCATGTCCGCGTACCAGGGTCGTCTTGGCCAGTCTGGTGCCACTAGAAGAACTAGGCCCCGGTGTGTCTGAATCTTGTGGATGAGGGCGCCCAGCAGAGGCCACGGAGGAAAGGCGTATAGTAGAGTCCCTGGAGAAAAAGAGAAAATGTAAAGTAGGCTTGGAAAGCACGCTGAACCAGCGTGCAGGCACTCCAAACTGCTTTGGAGACGGAAATTACTGAATCGCTGCGCTTCCTGTGGGGCTATATACCCCGTGCTGACGTCAGATCCGTCTCCAACTGCTAGCACGCGGATACTATCCCATTTGTACTGAGTCCATCTGGCTACACGCCAGGAAATGTGTAATTATAGCATGGGTGATTTTTCCCTATATGCATCACTTTGCACTTATCCACATTAAATTTCATCTGCCATTTGGAAGCTCAATCTTCCAGTCTTGCAAGGTCCTCCTGCAATTCATCACAATCCACTTGAGATGCAACTACTCTGCATAATTTTGTATCATCCACAAATTTGATCACCTCACCCGTCATACCCCTTTATAAATTTGTTAAAAAGCACTGGTCCAAGTACAGATCCCTGAGACACTCCACTGTGAAAACTGACCATTTAATCCTACTCTCTGCTTCCTGTCTTTTAACCAACTTGCAATCCACAAAAGGACATCGCCTCCTATCCCATGACTTTAGTTTTCTTAGAAGCTTCTCATGCAGGACATTGTCGAACGCCTTCTGTAAATCCAAATACACATCTACCGGTTCACCTTTGTCCACAAGTTTATTCACCCCCTTCCAGGGTTGCTGCCATCAAACTGAGCACCTGTAGATAGGACCACACTGTCGGGCATATAGTGCTCACCCAGTGATGCACCTGTGACATCAATTTCTGATTCCAAACTTCTGGCAGAAAAACTTTGCCTTGCGCCGTGTCAAACCAAACACCCAGATACTCCAATGACTGAGATGGCTGAAGACTGCTCTTGGCCAGGTTCACCACCCAACCGAGCTACCGTAACAAGGAGAAAACCTTGCGGGTTACCAAGTGGCTCTCTTCCAGAGACCTGGCTCGAATCAGCTGGTCGTCCAAATACGGGTGTACCAGGATCCCATCTCTTCTCAACCCTGCCACTACTACCACCATAACCTTGGAAAACATCCTGGGGGTGGTGGCTAGTGAAAAATGCAACGCCCAAAACTGATAATAGCGTCCCAACACTGCAAAATGCAGAAAACGCTGGTGCTCTTCAAATGGACGGGGATATGAAAGTAGGCCTCGGACAGATGCGGGGATTTCAGAAATTGCCCCTACTGCACAGCCATTATCACTGAGCATAAGGTTTCGATGCAAAAATGAGTCACCCTCAAATGACGATTGACACTTTTGAGATCCAGGATGGGAGGAAAGGAGCCCGTCTTCTTAGGCACAACAAAATTAATGGACTATCGCCCCATACTTTCTTCAGACGTAGGCACTGGAACGACAGCCCTCAGCCGAAGGAGCCTTAGAAGCTTAGATTCCCCTGCCTGCTTCTTCTGTGGGGAGTGGTAGGGAGACACCATGAATACATCCCGATGAATACTGCGAAATTCCAGCGTATATCCTTCTCATGTCACCTCCAGGACCTACTGATCCAATCTCGACCCACCTCTGATAAAAGAGAGAGAGACGTCCCTCTGTCTTTGTTCCTAAAGGTAAGTTGGCAAACCATCATTGGGAAGCTCTGGAGGATGCGCCACCCGAGCCCACTCCTCTCTTGGGCTGTTTAGGATGAAAGGACTGAGACCTACCGAAAGGCGGAGTCCTCTGAAAATGCTTGGAGACGCCCCTCATACCAGAGGCATTGCAACTGCTTCTTATCCTCCAGCAACAGAGGGCCTGGAGATTCGCCCCACTTACTGGCCAATTTCTCCAACTCACTCCCAAAGAAGAGCGAGCCTCTAACAGGCATTTTCGTAAGGTTAGCTTTGGGGGCTGCATCTGCTGACCAATTTCACAAAAATACTTGATGCCTGGCCACCACCGCCGGACCTACTCCTCTGGCTGAGGTACGGACCAATTCACAGCCCGCATCTGCTAAAAAGGTGGCAGGAAGTTCCATAACCGCTCTGGAGGTCACTCCAGAATCATCAACTTCCTGAGAGAGCAGCAGACAAGATTGTGCCACCAGGGTGCAACAGGAAGCGATCTGTAAAGTCATCACCACTGCTTCAAAGGCTTGCTTAAGGATGGCCTCAATCCCCCTATCATGCTCAACCCTCAAGGCCACTCTTCCCTCCACAGAGATAATAGTCCTATTAGAGATGGCACAACCCAGTGCATCCACTTTGGGAAAATAAATGCTCTCTCACCGCTGGATCCAGGAGATACAGGCGTTCCAATGTACGACACCCTTTAAAATTTGCCTCTGGGGCGCCCCATTCAAGATCAATCACAGAAACATAGAAATAACGGCAGAAAAGGACCAAATGGTCCATTCAGACTGCCCAGCAAGCTTATGGTAGCACCAGCCGCGCCATACAGGTTTCCCCCATAAAGGTATCATCAGGGGGTGGCAAATGCCATGGCATACAAGTTACCCCCATACTTAGTTTCCCAAACTGCTAAACTCAGGGCCCTCTTTAGTTGCTGTCTGAGTTCAATTCCCTGTTATCTCTTGCCGTTGAAGCAGAGAGCAATGTTGGAGTTACATCACAAGTATAAGGCTTATTGGTTAAGGGTAGTATCAGCCACATCAGCAACTTACCCCCAGGCTTGTTTTCCCAGACCGTAAAACTCATGTCCTTGTTGGTTGCTGTCCCCTTTTCCTCTTGCCGTTAAAGCAGAGAGCAATAATGAGTTGCATCAACAGTATGAAGGCTCGTTGGTTAAGGGTAGTAACCACCGCACCAGCAAGTTACCCCTGAATGGCATCCATAAAAGGGGAAAAACAAGAGGCTTTACGCAAGGAAGACAAAATAGGATTCTTCTTCAGCTCAGACATGGAATCTGCACCAAGAACACTCGGCATCTTTAATGTCTGGGAAATCAGGACCGGCAGTTCATCTCTATGAAAAAAACGCAACCTGGTTCGATTCGGTTCCAGTCCTGGAGGAATTTCCCCATCTTCCAGGGAATCAGGGTCTGCCTCATCATCAGTGCCATCCAGGTTCTGAAGGAGTCTGAACGCTGCAACCTGACAAAGGACTTCATGTACCAGAATTCCCTGCTTCATGACGGGTTTACTTACAGTCTGCAATACAGCTGTAATTAGGACATTGAGAAACTCTCTGTCAGCACATTGCACATTTTCATTTTTTCCTCTGTCGTGGGCAAAGAAGCTAGTAGAGGGAGCCGCCCTCGTAATGGTAACTCAAGTACGCAAAATGGGGAACCGGAAGTCCCCAGTGTCTGTCTGTCTGTAAGGTACCTGTAAAAAAAAAAAAAAAAAAAAAAAATTCTACTGTGGTAGATCGGTTAGACAAATTTCTTTTTGTGATCAAATGCATTATTTCTTTTGATAACTGCTATCTGTGAATTGCAAGCACATGTACCAGGGATTTTTTTTAATTGTTTTAAACCCTAATAAGAAGAGATTTTGGTTTACAGATGCTGCACAAGACTACTATACAACAAATTAATGTACAGTGTTAAGTTAAAATACTGATTTGATTACTGAGAATGCATTTACTGGTGTTGAAGTTTAGAACTTGATGGCAGTTAAGGGTTAACGGCAGAGATAATTACAGGAGAGAGGAGGGGATCGAGCCAGAGAGAGAAGAAAAAAAAAAAAAGGGACATTGGGCTAGCCTGGGTGAATGAAGACAAAGAGAAAGAAAAATTGTTTCGTTTGTTTTAACAGAACATTATTGAAAGTTAGTTGATGGTGTGCGTATGTGAATAAAGATAGAATTGTGGTATGTTAATTAAAAGAAAGGAAGATTGTAGCTCCAAGTTTCTGCTGATTAAATTTATTCTCCAAGGTCCTTGCTAAAACTGTCTGTAATCTGACAAAGGATTGCTACTTGCAAAGAAATACCAGAACCAAGGGTCCCTTACAAATCATTTAGTGCCTTATGATGCAGGCTATTTTTAAGACATTTTATAGCAGCAAATTAATTGTTACAGTACAAAGTGGAATGGTGGTGCGTCCCACTGCGCGTCAGTACGTAGTGCGTAGGCATTCAATATGGCTGTGCGTTTCATGCTGGCATTGCTAATCAGAAGTTTTAGTTTTCTCATATCTTCTATCCCAGTGTCCTCCCTATGCTTATCTTTCTATTCTCTAATACCATGTTAATTATTGTTCTTACTTGTCTCCTATATATTATCTGTTATTTAAAAGTTACATTGGAACGCATGATAAAGTATGAACTCTCTTTTGCTGACGCAGTTTATTTTGAAGCTGTCTCTGGGAAAATTAGAGGAGAAATGATTAAGAATGGGACCTTTGTTAAAGCTTTGTTAAATATACAGAGCATAGCAAGCGGCAAGATAAGACAGCTGCAGTTCTGACTGTGGGAATTACAGGATGCCGTTTGTAAAAAAAAAAAAAACAAAAAACACAGAGAAAACAAAGACTTAATATTACAAATTTTGATTCAGTGGCAGGCGCAAGATAAGGATTATTGGAAGTTGTGGGCAAGAAAAGGGGCCACTATGCAAGATTAGGAACAAGAGCAAATATGAGTCGGCCCAAATGATAAAGTAGTAGCACACACACACACATATATATATATATTGCAATTATGTTCTTTTACCTCTGGTGGGGGCTGGGCTCTGGCTATTACCATATGTTCTTAGTGTTTGCAATGTAATTGGTACAAGGCTTCCAAGGGTTTGATCATCACTCCTGCACACCTAAAGCGCCCCCCCTGGATCCTTGCCTGCAGATCCAGGTTGACTTTATTGAATTAACCCAATGCCAAACTTACAAGTATGAAGGAAGCAATGTTTTGCAGCTTCTCAGCCTCGTCAGAATTGATTTGCCTCCAGGCGCAGGTCACCTATTCAATTTCCAGATGGACTGGATCTTTTCATCGTATTTTGAGATGTATGGGAACAGGGATCAGGAAGAGAAGAAAAGGGGCCCGTCCCTGCAACCAGGAACTTAATAATAGACCTGACATCTGAAAGAACCTGCAGAAGGCCGAGGGCTTTGAGGGCATGAGCCTCAGCCAGTTAAAAGCTATAGCAGACCAGGTATGTGGAAATAGAGAAGTGGAAGAGAAAAGAGAGAAGCAAGTAGACATATGAAGGAGAAAGTGACTGTTAGCCGCCGCTCTCGAGGACACTCGGGACGGGAAGGAGCCAAGACAATGGCAGACCGCGAAGAGGAGGGGGAACAAGACCCCCCCTTTGGAAAGAATCAGTGTGCGTACTGCAAAAATGAAGGCCATTGGAAGAGAGACTGTGAAGAATGGCAAAAGAAATACGGGAGCCCTGCAGTGAATACTAACGACAAAAATGGACCTGCACCGACACAAAGGGGCCGAGGAGGAAGGAGATTGGACAACCCCCACTGGCAGATGGCGGGGGAGGCGACAAGGAGCATACAGCCTGAAGAGACCGGGAGGGAAGAATCCCCACTGACCCTCTGGTGGAGATCCACGAGGTAACAACAAAAATCAGGGGCCTGTTGGACTCAGAGGCCAACGATCTGTCATGACTGCACCAATCGGCCCCCCCGACAAAAGAGACTGTTTCTATAGTGGGTGCCTCAGGTCAGGTACTCACTGCCCCTCTGCAGAAAGAATGAACTATACAAGTAGGCGGGACCATGGTATCCCTTATCGGACGAGACCTGCTGTGTAAGTTACAGACCACATTGAGATTTCAACCAACAGGGGAAGTTAAAGCCTCCTTCGGGGACCATCCAGTGATACTCATCTATCCCCTCCAAGAAGAATGGAGACTACATCTTCCCATAGTCGAACGAACCATCGAACATCGATATGAAAACAACACCCCCCTCAACGAAAAACGAAGACAACTGATGGATAGTGTACCCCAAGTATGGTTCGAACAGATCCCGGGAGGAATAGCTATCGACGCTACCCCCATATGGATAGAGATGAAACAGAATGCACAGGTGATCAATCAACCTCAATACCCCATTCCATATATGGCCAGGCAAGGAATCCAGATACATCTGCAAAGACTGTATGATTTGGGAATTCTCAGGCGAATCCGATCTGCTTGGAACACCCCTCTGCTGCCCGTAAAGAAACCCGGTTCTTCTGACTACCGACCTGTACAAGATTTACGGAAAGTGAACAATCAAGTAGCAGATCTAGTAGCCCTCGTACCCAATCCATACTCAATCTTGGCTCAAGTTTCCCCTACATCCAAGTGGTACAGTGTCATTGACCTCAAAGATGCTTTCTTCTCCGTTCCAGTAGCAGAAGAATGCCAGAAGATCTTTGCCTTCACATGGGAAAATGCACAAACTGGAATCAAGCAGCAGTACACATGGACTCGCTTACCGCAAGGATTTAAGCACTCACCCACGATGTTCGGGGAGCAACTGGCAAAAGACTTGAAGATGTACCAAGTCACGTATGGGCCAGTCATACAGTATGTGGATGACCTTCTGTTGTTTCGTGACACGTATCACGAATGTGCTATAGCCACACTCCACTTGTTAAAGACGTTGTACTCAAAAGGATACCGTGCAAGTAAAAAGGAGGCGCAAATTTGTGAATTGGAAGTAGAATACTTGGGATTCCAAATTCGGGAAGGTACCCGTTGTCTTGGAATATCCCGTACCAGTTCAATACGAGGTCAACCTGTACCCACTTGCAAGAAGGAGCTCAGAGCGTTCCTTGGAGCTGCAGGATACTGTAGACTGTGGATTGCTAACTACGCTGTCATTACCCAGTCCCTGTACGACAAGTTGCGGGGAAAGGAGGCGGAATCTCAGACTTTTCAGTGGGAAACCCATGAATTGACAAGTTTACAACAATTAAAAGATGCCTTGATTGAACCCCCTGCCCTAGGGTTGCCAGATGTAATGAAACCATTTCATCTATACGTCGATGAAAAGAAAGGAATGGCCATTGGGGTATTGACTCAAACTTTTGAATCATAGGAACGACCTGTTGCATATCTGTCAAAAGGAATGGACAATGTTGCAAAAGGATGGCCTGGTTGCCTTCAAAGCATTGCTGCTGCATGCTTACTGATACCCGAAGCTGTTAAGCTAACATTTGGACAGACTTTACAAGTAACAACTCCTCTTACTATTCAAGGACTACGAGAGACCCATGGACCAAAATGGATGACTAATTCACGTCTCGTCAAGTATTAAGCCTTACTGTGTGAAACACCTGAACTTCAAATACAGGACAGCAAAAACTTGAACCCGGCCACTCTTATGCCGGCACCTGAACCAGTTGCCCATGACTGTGAAGAAGTCATGACTACAATACATTCCAGTAGACCAGACCTGAGGGATCAACCCTGGCAGGGAGCTTGGACTTTATTCACTGATGGGAACAGCCAAATCATTCATGAGATACGTTCTGCTGGATATGCTGTTGTATCCGAAGATGAAATCATTGAGGCTCAACCTTTTCCCCCAGGAACGTCTGCACAAAAAGCTTAACTAATTGCTCTTACTCGAGCTCTGCAGTTGGCAGAAGGAAAACTGTAAATATCTAAAAAGACTCTAAATATGCCTTTCTTACAATTCAAGTGCATGGAGCATTATAGAGGGAAAACAACTGAACAATCAGGCTTCAGGCAGTCCTGGAGCTCATCACCAACGACTGCTCTCGCTCTTAAACTCTGGGCAAAACAAAATACCAAAATTATGACTGCAGTGTACCAGAATAGATTGGTTTTAGATTACCCTCTGGCCCAGGAAGGAGGGTTTGTGGAACATTTAACCTCTCCAATTGTTGTTTACAGGTAGATGACCAAAGCAAGGTTATCCAAGATATCACTGATCGCATGGTCAAGATGGCACACGTCCCTGTCCAGCAGTGGAATAGTGCATGGGACTGGACCAATGGATTCCGTGGTTGGTTTTCCATGATCGATGGATTTAAGAGCTTGTTTGTTATCCCAGCCAGTTTAATTCTGTTTTGTCTTTTAGGACCCTGAATTATTCCTTTCTTGCTCAAACCGCCTTCGTCGGGTGATGAAGGACATTGCTGAACGCAAAACAGCCACGCAGCTCCTGTTACTGTACATGTATTCCTCTGAGCCTATAGAACCTGTTTAACCATCCTCATGTTTTATCCTGGGCCATCTTCCCATACATGACAAGTTCGGGCTACAAAGGGGGGTGGAGCCATTAGGGCCCATCCGTCTCAAACCCGTGAAGAAACCATCGGACTGTTTGGGAAATTAGGGCCCCCTGAGAACTCAAATTGCTAATTTTTCTTGTTTCTGTTTCTTTCAGCTCCACAGTTGCGTTGTGATGGTGTGATACTTTTCATAGAGAATGATAAGTATCAAAGGGGGGAATGAAGGAGTCTGAACGCTGCAACCTGACAAAGGACTTCATGTACCAGAATTCCCTGCTTCATGACGGGTTTACTTACAGTCTGCAATACAGCTGTAATTAGGACATTGAGAAACTCTCTGTCAGCACATTGCACATTTTCATTTTTTTTGGCTTCGCTGTTCTTATTCTCTGATAAGCTTTCACTGCTGTAACCTAGATTAGAACAATGGATGTATTATGTGATGGGCTGTATTACTGCAGACTCGCGAATTCCTTTCCAGAACTGCAAGTCCCAGCAGCCTCTCCTGCAGAACATGGGAGAAGTTTCACGAAAGTTCCAGGGTGTCTAGGGAGGGGGTCAGTAGCCCCTTCAGCCGGAATATGCTTGCTCAGCAATGCTTAGAACGCATGTGTAAAAGATAAGAACTGTAAAGTGCATAAGAGTCTGCTCCTGGAGGGGAGGGGCATGCAGTTGTACTGAGCCTTTGTCTTAGCTGCATCTTGCTGGCAATAAAAGTCTATCTTTACGGATCAGTTGTCTGGGCCTCCTTACTGACGAAAAAGAGACGGTTACAGTTCCTGTCGGGAATACCCGCAGCAAACTGAGGCGAGCTCCGGCACTTAAACATAGAACTGGAAGAGGGAGGGTGAGGGTCCGACCTGACAGGATTGGGCGAAGAAAGAACTGCAAACCCTGAAAAAACTCCACGCAAGAAAACGCAGCTGGATCCAGGCCAAACCCGGAAGGAACTGGAGCGGGGCCCACTGAACCACCATCCCCTGCGGAGGAACTCAAGGGAGTTCCAAGATCCGGCGATCCTCCAGACAGATCCTTAACCAGACCATCTTCAGGCTGGGAGGATCCAGCGAAATCAGATGAAGAGAACTCTCCTGTTAGAGGACACAGCAGGCTGAGATGCCCGAATATGACAGGCAACACAGAGAGAAAGGCACTTAGGTTTCTTAGTCATCGGCACCATCCGTGCACAGCCAACGGAGAATGTACATCCAGCCAGCTCGCACTGACAAATTGCAAGCGCCCAAAATTTATGCGCACCAATAGTACGTGCCACAAACACACACACACACACAGACTGTGCACCTAAACCTGGGCGCACGACCAAACGGCAAAACCTGTGTGTACAAACGTTGCTTCCAGAACTGGGCGCACAGCACGTGTGCAGAGCCAGATGCACCAATGTTCCACTAGAGGGCAGTAAAGCGGCACAAAAGCGGCAAAAATGCAGCCGTGGCCTTCCATGCGGAGCGCAAGAAACAAGCCTTGCTGCGGGGCCTAGCCCACCGGTGCCGCTCAACCTGCCAAGTTCCCCTAACACCAATGGGTGCGGGAACAAACGCCGGAATGGCACACCAAGCACGGAGACCTGAGGAAGTCCTGCAGACCCTTCTGTAATGTCTCTGTCTTCACTAAATTCTTTATTATTTTTATTTTTTTTTAAACTTACCTGAGCTCAGTCCTTACCGGCTGAGTACAGAGCACCACCGCTTTCGGCCTCCTGCACCCACTGACTTTAAGCTGTACAATTGTTTAGCCTCAGCCTTACTGTTCCTTATTCCAAAGGGTGTCAGTTCCCTAATTATCTATATTTTTAGATTAGACTGCTTGCTGTGGCTAAACCTTCGGGGGGAGGCTTCTCTCCTGGATCCCTTTTCTATAATATATGTCTCAGGAAACACACAGGAAGACTTTTTCTTTTTAGAATTGTACAGATAATTCATCTTTTATTAGTATTGAATCCTAACAGCAAGCATACATTTCATTATATGTAAATAGGTTATAAGTATTTTATAAAATGTTCCAGTATAACTGTAAAAATGGTCGTCTTCCTGGGGAGAAGGGTACAATGCAATGTACATGCTGAGAGAGTGCAGGCCTTCTCCAAATATCCAGTGCTCCAACCACACCTTATATACAGGTTTTTCTCTCTGTCTGACCTCAAGCCCTCTGCATGCAGTCAGCAGTCATCCTTCTGACCACCAAGACACACATTTTCCTTCATTCTACAAATAGCTTAACTTCTCTCATCTGTTTCCCCTTTGGTGCTCTCATGCACAGTTCCCACAGATAAAACAAAACTTTGGGTTCACGGTGATTCACAGGCACATGCATACGTCTTCTGCCAGATCCCAAGCTTCCCTGTGTTGCTGCAAGGAACAAGAACAGTACAAGTTTCCACAGTTTCACAGCCCCTAGGCCTCAAAAGGTCACAGGTTGTTGCAAAACTGTTACAAGGGTCAGGTCTTGTCTCTACATTTCCCTCTTGAGGAATTCCAGAATTAGGAATTCCTCACTATTAGGGAAAAATAAAAGAGCAATGGGTGCACTGGTAGGCAGGGCTCTTCAGCAGTGATTATAGATTATTCAGTGGGGATCTGGGAAACCCCCCCACCACTTTTCTTCTCCTGGTGCTGCTGGTTTTTCTCCCTTGCTACCTGCTCCATTGATGGCGCCGTGGCTGCAGTGATTGTCCCCGTGCTGTGAATGTCCTTGCCCCTCTTTTACTGCCTATAGCCCCTCTTCCTGCTTTGGGTGATGTTCAGATGCAACGTAATGATTCCTGAAGCCCTAGAAATCTTATAATATATTGAGACAATAACATAGGTTTTCCAATCTTACTTGTGTCTGTAGAAATTATTTTACTTTTACTGGTTAAGGAAAAGGGATCTCAGGTAACGGCACAGGGAGGAGATCTCAGGGATGGGAGGGAGAGGGAAAGAATATGAGAAGACCAGGGATGGGGTGAGAATAAGGAGAGGGATTAAGGACAGGAGATTAGAAAGTTTGAAAAAGAGGGGGAGGTTTGGAAATCTAGGATGGGGGAAGAGGAGGAAGGAGAAGAGGGGAGGATGGAGTAAGAGGGATTTCAGAGATGACTATTTGGGATCGGGAGGAGGGGGGAGGTAGGAAGGAGAGAAGAGGAGGTTCCATTACCTGCAGACAGAATCTGAGATCAAGGGAGGGAGATCCAAATTGCTATTGCTGTAGCGGGGAGTGGGAGAGTGGCCCAGAAAAGAGAAGGAGATACTCCATGCCGCAGGAGACGGAGGGCTCTGGGGATACATCGGGCTGCTTCATTCTTACAGCATCAGTGATAAGCTGCCAATTTCTTATCAGAGGGTTCACCCCTGCTCTGTCTGCCTCAATCAGGAGAGGGGGGAAATCCAGGGCTGTGTGCACATTTACTGTGTGGCGTTCACCCAATGATGTTTAGTAAAACATCCTCTGTGTATACTAGAAATGCAGATAATGCAATCCTTACCTAGACCTAGAGAGCTCAGGGTCTCATAATTCTCCTTCATCACCTCCCTGTAAAGCTCCTTCTGCTCTTCATCTAAATACTCCCACTCCTCCTGGGAGAAAGAGACAGCGATGTCCTCAAACGTCACCGGCACCTGAAACACAAGCCAGAAACACTCAGGGACACGTGGAGGGGCTCAGCTGGCTTTAATCCCATAACATTTTATCATGGAAGAGGGGACACCAGGACCCCTCATCCCCAGGACTGCCAGACTTGTTCCCCTGGACTCAGTTTCCTTTCTGGACCTCGGGGTTTACAAGTCTAATCCCAGAGACAGAGAATATCAGTCGTCTCTGCCTGGATAAATCTGAATAATAAAACCCAAGATCTAACAGAGCATTATCCAGAACATCAGGAACATCTGATTCTGTCACATCAGGAGGGCTCACTGTGCTCTCAGCCTCCTGGTTTGCTCAGTCCCTAACCTTGGGTCATCTTTGATGCCTCCCCTCCTTCTGCACATTCAAAACACTGCTAAAGTGAGTCAGTTCCTCCTCTATAACACTGCTAAAATCTATCCCTTCCTCTCTGAGCCTGCCACCAAAACACTCCTCCCCTCTCTTATCACCTCATAAGAACCTGCCATACTGGGTCAGACCAAGGGTCCATCAAGCCCAGCATCCTGTTTCCAACAGTGGCCAATCCAGGCCATAAGAACCTGGCAAGTACCCAAAAACTAAGTCTATTTCATGTTACCATTGCTAATGGCAGTGGTTATTCTCTAAGGGGTAGATTTTAAAAGAAGCGCGATCAGCCTACTTTTGCTTGCGCATCAGACTCAAGCAAAAGTACGCTGGATTTTAGTAGATACGCGCGGAGCCGCGCGTATCCACTAAAATCCTGGATCGGCGCGCGCAAGGCTATCGATTTTGTATAGCCTGCGCGCGCCGAGCCGCACTGCCTCCCCCCGTTCCCTCCAAGGCCGCTCCGAAATCGGAGCGGCCTCGGAGGGAACTTTCCTTTGCCCTCCCCTCACCTTACCCTCCCTTCCCCTACCTAACCCACCCACCCGGCCCTGTCTACACCCCCCCCTTACCTTTGTCGGGGGATTTACGCCTCCCGGAGGGAGACGTAAATCCCCGCGCGCCAGCGGGCCTGCTGCGCACCGGGCCGCGACCTGGGGGCGGGTACGGAGGGCGCGGCCACGCCCCCGGGCCGTAGCCACGCCCCAGTACCCGCCCCCAAAACGCTGCCGACACGCCCCCGGAACGCCGCGACGACCGGGCCCGCCCCCGACACGCCCCGACACGCCCCCCTCCGAGAACCCCGGGACTTACGCGAGTCCCGGGGCTCTGCGCGCGCCGGGAGGCCTATGTAAAATAGGCTTCCCGGCGCGCAGGGCCCTGCTCGCGTAAATCCGCCCGGTTTTGGGCGGATTTACGCGAGCAGGGCTCTGAAAATCCGCCCCTAAGTGAACTTAATAGCAGGTAATGGACTTCTCCAATCCTTTTTTTAAACACAGCTATACTAACTGCACTAACCACATCCTCTGGCAACAAATTCCAGAGTTTAATTGTGCGTTGAGTGAAAAAAAACTTTCTCCAATTAGTTTGAAATGTGCTACTTGCTAACTTCATGGAGTGCCCCCTAGTCTAATACCTAAAAGAATAAACAACTGATTCACATCTACCCGTTCTAGACCTCTCATGATTTTAAAACCTCTATCATATCCCCCCTCAGCCGTCTCTTCTCCAAGCTGAAAGGTCCTAACCCTCTTTAGTTTTTCCTCATAGGGGAGCTGTTCCATTCCCTTTATCATTTTGGTCGCCTGTTGCTATGCAAACTTTTTCTCTTCTGTTGGCAAACCACAGAAGCTGAAGGGCATGCATTAGCACTCCTCACTGAAAGGCCTACATTAATACTTCTTGCTGAGTTTGCATAATCTCGTCCTGAGCAGACAAAGTCTGCATTTCTTAAGCTCAAAGCATCAACAACTTTTACTTTTGACACAGATTGCTTGACATAGAAACCAGCACAGCATGAGAGATTGTAGCCATAGCAACGTAGGCATGCACGCAGGCAACATGTTGTATCAGCACGTAGGACGTATTAGCCAATCATATACTGTATAGTAGTTGCTGTGGAATTCTGTAACTCGATATAATAAAAACAACATCCTCAGACTGAGATCAGATGATCATCAGAGGATGCTGGCTCCCTAAGAATCCTGTCTGATATGCCTCTTCTTTCCCTTCGTCACTACAGTCGCCCTTCTCTGTACCTTCTCCATCGCAATTATATCTTTTATGAGATGCGGCGACCAGAATTGTACACAGTATTCAAGGTGCGGTCTCACCATGGAGCGATACAGAGGCATTATGACATTTTCCGTTTTATTCACCTTTCCCTTTCTAATAATTCCCAACATTCTGTTTGCTTTTTTGACTGCCGCAGCACACTGAACCGACGATTTCAATGTGTTATCCACTATGACACCTAGATCTCTTTCTTGGGTGGTAGCACCTAATATGGAACCTAACATTGTGTCTTCTGTAACTTGCTCTTTGCTGACCTCCCGCTGAATCGCTTTTCTCCACTGCAATCTCTTCAACATTCAGCTGCATGACTTCTCTGTCTTTAACCTCGCTATGATCATGTAACCCCTCTTCTCAGGTTGCTACATTGGCTCTCTGTCCTCTTCCACCTACAGTTCAAGCTTCTCTCCCTCCCCTACAAATGCATTCACTCTGCAGCTCCTCATTTTCTCTCTTTTCTTTTCCTTCCTCGTCAACGCCATTCACCAGGCAAGTTGCCTTCTCTGTGTCTTTCTCCACCACCGCCACTTTTCAATTCTTTGCTTTCCACCTTGCTTTGCCGAGTGCCTGGAAGAGACTTCCTGAGTCCATGTGTATTGCTCCCTCTCTGGCCATATTCAAATCCAGTTTAAAAACTCACCTTCTTGGGGGCGGATCCAAAATGGCCACTCGATAGACTCGCTCGGCGTTGGATCCCTTGGACATGTTTACTTTGAGTCTCTTTTTTTGCTGCATTTTACCTGCGATGGGGAGAAAACGCAAACCAAGGACTGAACCTCACCCTGCGGTTCCTCAGACATTGCCTTTCTCTGGCCCTTATTGTATAGCTGTCTTTAATCTGTTTAATATTCGGACATAAGTGTTGTGGGATCATTTAATAGCTAAGGACTAGAAAAGTTCCAGGAAGTGTCCTGCTCTAACCAGCTTGACCTAGGTTTAAACTGTTTAACTCCCTCCCACCCTATCCCTAGGTTTGTTTTTATTTATTTATTTATTTATTTATTTATTATTTTTATTATACCGAGTTTCATGATGGAATCACATCAACCCGGTTTACAATTAACAATGTGAGTAAAGGCAGAGAGTAACATAGTAAAACATTTCCCAATTCAACGTCACATATAGAATGAAACTTAACAGGTATAATAACAATATTTAGGATGTGAGAAAGTTACAAAAAACAGGGAAAAATAACTAGGATCTGAAAGGGGAGGAAATTGAAGGAAGAATATTAACATTTTATCCAACTGTATCAATTAATAAATATGTATAGTATAAAAATATAGATGAGTAGCAAAAATGATCAAATATGATGCTGTAGTGAATTATAATAATAAGATGCTGTGACTGCGTATGAAGTTAGTGGGTTTATTACAGTTCACTAACTTTGTGTTTGTGCTGATGGGTGGGGAATTTAATCCAGTTCTGGGAACGCTTTTTTAAAAAGCCACGTTTTTAGTCTCTTCCTAAAAGTTGGGGCGCATGGTTCTTGTCTTAAGTCCGGTGGGATGGAGTTCCAGAGGATTGGACCTGCTGATGAAAGAGCTCTTGAACTGTAGGATTTATGTTGGTAAGTTTTGGCATGAGGTACCTGAAGTGATTCTTTGTAATGTTCCCTGATGGGTCTGGCGGCTGTGTATTTTTTAAAAGGGATTTGTAAGTCAAGTTGAGTGTGTTGATGGATGTTCTTGTAGATAATCATGATGGTTTTGTACATAATTCTGAAGTGGATCGGTAACCAATGAAGGTCTTTGAGGATGGGGGAGATATGGTCGATTTTCCTGGAGTTTGTAAGTATTCTAGCTGCTGTGTTCTGTACCATTTGTAAAGGCTTGGTGTAAGAAGCTGGGAGGCCTAGTAGTAGAGAATTGCAATAATCTAGTTTGGAGAAGATTATTGCTTGCAGGATTGATCTAAAATCTTGCGCGTGGAAAAGTGGCTTTATTCTTTTCAGAATATGTAATTTGTGGAAGCAGTCTTTTGTAGTTCGGTTTATGAATGGTTTGAGGTTAAGACGGTTATCTAGGATGGCTCCTAGATCTCTTACATGGGTGGTTTGTAGGAGGGTAGGTGGCTTTGAGAGCGTGATGTTGTTTTCAGGTGCTATAAGGAGATATTCCGTTTTCGACGCATTAAGGACTAGGTTTAAGCTGGTAAGGAGGTGTTTGATTTCTAGTAAACAACTATCCCAATATTCCATTGTTGACGAGATTGAATCTTTTATAGGGATCACAATCTGTACGTCGTCCGCGAAGAGGAAGTGTTTAAGGCATAGTTTTGTGAGTAGTTGACAGAGTGGTAGGAGGTATACATTAAATAGGGTGGGTGAGAGGGATGAACCTTGTGGCACCCCTCTGGTGGAGTGGTGATATTGGGATTCTGTATTGTGAATTTTGACCCTATATCCTCTGTTTTCCAGGAAGGTTTTGAACCATGTTAGTGAAGTAGCTGTCACTCCAATATTTGCTAGTTGTTTTAAGAGGAGGTAATGGTTGACGGTGTCAAAGGCCGCCGAGAAGTCGAGGAGGATTAGTAAAAATGCTTTGCCTTTATCGATGCCGGCGAGGAGGAAGTCTGAAAGTGCAAGAAGTAGTGTTTCTGTGCTTGCAGCTTTTCGAAAACCATATTGGTTTGGAGACAGAATGCCGTGGTCTTCCAAGTAGTTGGAAAGTTGGGTGTTCACCAATTTTTCCATTATTTTGGCTATGAATGGAAGGTTGGAAATAGGGCGGAAGTTGTTGGGATCACTTGGATTTAGATTCGATTTTTTTAGGAGGGGTTTGATTGAAGCTGTTTTTAGATCATCTGGGTAGATACCCTGGGAGAGGGAACAGTTTATAATTTCGGCAAGGGATTTTGATATAGTATCAGGAATGAGAAGTAGCATTTTGGAAGGAATTTGATCAAAAGGGTGTGATGAAGGTTTCATTTTCTTCAGCACTGATTGTATCTCTGTGAGAGTGATGGGTTCGAATGCTTTAAGCTGTATATCTTTGTTAGGGAGAAGGTATGTGTTGTCTTGGGAGCTAGTGGTTAGTGATAGTTGATTGAGGAGGTCAGAGATTTTTTTGCTGAAATGAAGAGCCAGTTCGTCTGCTTTGGTCTGAGAGAATTCGGGTGGTATATCAGGAGTGATCGGTTTAGTGAGATTGGAAACGAAGGCGAATAGGGCTTTTGAGTCAAAGATGAGGTGATGAACCTGACGGGCATAGTAGTCTCTTTTTGTTTTCTGTGTACTGCTTTTGTATTGGTGGAGCGTGCGTTTGTAGTCTGAGAGTGAGGCTGGTGAAGGGGCTTTACGCCATTTTTTTTCTTTCTGCCGAAGTAGTTGTTTGAGATTTCTCAGTTCATCATTAAACCAGGGTTGTCTTTTGGATGCCTTTGAAGAGTGTTTTTTGGTGGTCAGTGGGCAAAGTGTGTTTGCTACTGATTTTGTTATTTTGGACCATGATTGAAGAGCGCTGTTAGGTGTAGAAACATCGATGGATGGTAATTCTGGGGCTAGAAGTTTGCTGAGGAGATCAGAGTTACATGTTTTTTTGTAGAGGAAAGAAGGTCTTGAGTCAGGCTTGGAATCTGGTTGTAGTAGGGAAAAGCTGGTGGAGATTAAGGAGTGGTCTGACCATGGGACTTGTTGACAGTCAGGTTGATTTGTTTGGGAAATGCCGGCATTTGTAAAGAAGAGGTCGAGTGTGTGTCCTGCTTTGTGAGTGGGTTTGTTGATTTGTTGTTTGAAACCCATTGCGGACATTGCGGTGAGGAAGGCTTCGCAGTTCGTTGAAAGGGGACTTTTGTCAACATGTAAGTTGAAGTCACCCAAGATTATAGCTGGGGAGTCAAGGTTTAGGTGTAAAGTTATAGTTTCTAGAATAGGAGAGGTGTCTGACTCTAGCAGGCCTGGAGGGGCGTAGACTAGAAGGATTTGGAGATCTTCTGATTTGAACAATCCTAGTTCTAATTTGGTATTTGTGTTGATAGGATAGAGAGAGAACCTCAGGGATTTTTTGGCAGCTAGAAAGATACCCCCTCCTCTTTTCTAATGTAGTCTGCCTAACTTCAAATTGGCAACAAGATCAATTAGTAAATTGGTATTTCCTTAGGTGCTAGCAACCAAATTATTTACCAAAATGAGGACTATCCAATGTAACTGTTGTGGAGCCTTTATTCTGAGGGAAAGCATCTGGAAACTTAGAGCTTGCCCCATTTGTGCAGAACTCTCTTCCTTGAAAAAGGAGCTGGCTGAAGTTAAAGCTGAATTAGCTTCAATAAAGAGAATTTCACATTACATTACTCAGGATTTAATTCCCCATTACCACAGGAAAACCAGGAGTCAAGAAAAAAAGAGAGATACAGTGGGCTCAGGTAGGATAAGACATGTGACCCACAGACACCTGTTCTTGACAGCTGGGCAGCCCACAAGTATACCCCCCACTCACACAGGACATTAAGGAACTCAATAAAAACCAGGATTACAGTGGACTCTGGTAGAATTAGACCTGTGATGCGGAGACACACACTGTATCAAGTGCAACAAGTACAATGGAGAAATTACTTACCCAATAATTTCGTTTTCCTTAGTGTAGACAAATGGACTCAGGACCAATAGGTATAGTGTACTCCTGCTAGCAGTTGGAGATGGATCAGATTTCAATCTGACGTCAGCCCCTAGTACATATACCCCTGCAGGAAGTGCAGTTCTTCAGTATTCTCTTCGAAAAGCATTATGGATATATGTGTGACTGACCGACTGATTAACTTAATACTTGCTTAACATGAATAACTTCATAACTTGGTTAAACGTTAAACTTTTGATTAACTTGATTAACTTGAACTGGTTGATTGACAATAGCTGGAGACCGCCAGAGTACTCAACCGGAAAGCGTCGACACTCGGCAGGGTGGATGCCCTAGGTAAATGAAAAGTAGCTTACCCTTGAATCATTTGAGAGGACTTTGCGTAACGGCAGCCAAGGGTGGGATGCTGAGTCCATCTGTCTACACTAAGGAAAACGAAATTATCGGGTAAGTAATTTCTCCATTTCCTAGCGTGTAGCAGAGGGACTCGGGACCAATGGGATGTATAAAAGCTACTCCCGAACCAGGTGGGAGGCTGCCCGTGACCCACTTAGTACTGCCCTTGCAAATGCAGTGTCCTCCCGAGCCTGAACATCCAGACTGTAGAATCTGGAAAAGGTGTGAATGGAGGACCATGTCGCTGCCCTGCAGATCTCGGCGGGTGACAGCATTCTGGTTTCTGCCTGGGCTCTGGTAGAGTGGGCCTTGACCCATAGAGGTGGTGGTTTGCCTGCTTCTACATAGGTCGCCTTGATAACTTCCTTAATCCAGCGGGCTATGGTTGACAACGAGGCCGCTTCCCCTTGTCTCTTTCCGCTGTGAAGGACGAAAAGGTGGTCCGTTTTTCGTACGGGTTCCGACGTTTCCAGGTATCTGGATAGGAGCCTGCCGATGTTGAGGTGGTGTAGACTAAGGGCTTCTTCTGAATTCTTCAAGGCATCTGCCGATGGTAGCAAGATGGTCTGGTTAAGATGAAAGTGTGAGACCACTTTGGGGAGGAACGAGGGAGCCGTGCGTAGCTGGATGGATCCCGGAGTGAGCCTGAGGAACGGCTCACAGCAGGACAGTGCTTGTAGTTCTGAGATGTGGCGGGTCAAGCACACGGCCAGTAAGAACGCAGTCTTCAAGGTTAGCAGGCGGAGGGACAGACCTCGGAGTGCTCTGAAGGTGGTTCCCGCTAGGAAGTCCAGAACGAGACTGAGGTTGCACAGGGGCACCGGCCACTTTAGTGGTGGGCGAATGTGTTTTGACTCCTTTCAGGAAGCGTGACACGTCCAGGTGAGAGGCTATGCATTCTCCCTCGCTCTTGGAGCCATAGCATGACAAAGCTGCTACCTGTACCTTGATGGAGTTGAGGGACAGTCCCTTCTGAAGTCTGTTCTCTAGCAATTCCAGGATCACGGGGACTTTAAATGAGCGTGGTTTGATGTTGTGGTCTTTGCACCATGCTTCAAATACACTCCAAATCCTTATGTACATTAACGAACTGGAGAACTTGCATGCTCGGAGAAAGGTGTCAATTACAGCCCCCGCGTATCCGCTCTCTCAGGCGAGCCCTCTCAATGGCCAGACCATAAGAGAGAATTGAGCTGGGTCCTCGAGGAGGATCGGATCCTGTTGAAGCAGGTCCCTGTGTGGAGGCAGAGGTAGGGGGTTTCCCTGCCAGCAGTCTTTTCATGTCTGCGTACCACGGTCTTCTTGGCCAATCCGGAGCTTCCAGAAGGACTAGTCCCCTGTGTCGCTGTACCTTGTGAATGATTGCGCCCAAGAGGAGCCACAGCGGGAAGGCGTATAGTAGGGTCTCTAGTGGCCAGGTCTGTACCAGGGCATCGAACCCTTGGGACTGCTGTTCCCGCCTGCGGCTGAAGTATCTGGGTACTTGGGTGTTAGATCTGTTTGCCAGACAGTCTATGTCCGGTGTCCCCACCGGTTCACTATCAATTGGAAGTCTGCGGGCGACAGCCTCCATTCTCCTGGGTCTAGGCTTTCCCTGCTGAGGTAGTCCGCCATGATGTTTGTCTTTCCCGGCGATGTGGACGGCAGAGATCTCCTGGAGGTTTGCTTCCGCCCATGCCATCAATGGGTCTATTTCTAGGGACACCTGTTGACTTCTGGTCCCCCCTAGTCGGTTGATGTAGACCACTGTTGTGGCGTTGTCAGACATCACTCTGACCGCTTTGTCTCGAAGTCTGTGGTCGAATCGCAGGCAGGCTAGCCTGACTGCTCGTGCTTCTAGGCGACTGATGTTCCATCCTGCCTCTTCTGCGTTCCACTGCCCTTGGGTGGTGGACTCCTCGCAGTGTGCTCCCCATTGACTGGCATCTGTGGTTAGCAGGGTCCAGGTTGGGGAGGGACAGCCTTGATCCTCGACTCAGGTGGTTCGTCTGCCGCCACCACTGTAGCTGGGTCCGGACTCTGCCCGGGAGTGATAGACGTACGGAGTAGTTCTGGGACCGTGGGCTCCATCGTGAGAGGGAGTGCTGTAGGGGCCTCATGTGGGCTCGCGCCCATGGCACGACCTCCAGTGTGGATGCCATCAGGCCGAGGACTTGCAGGTAATCCCATGCTGTGGACGAGGATTGCTCAGCAAGGATTGCAACCGGTTCCACATTTTTCATCTCCTCGTGGGAGTTAGGCTAACCTTGTCTTCTTTGGTGTCGAAACCGGACTCCTAGGTATTCCAAGGACTGTGAGGGCTGTAGGGAACTTTTGTTCGTGTTGACCACCCATCCTAGGCTCTCCAGCAGAGTCTTGACTCTGTTGGTTGCTTGGTGGCTTTGTGATTTTATTACATTTATACTGTGAACTGTTATGATTGTTATCAGAATAAAGGTATATAAAATAATATTAAAAAATATATATATAAATAAAGCGGGGGAGGGAGAGGTGTAGACGTGACCTGGATGAGAACTGAAGAATAAAAATGACCAAGGTTTAGAAAATTACTTTTGGGGTTCAACTTCTTCTTTCTTGAAATTTGTGGATCAGCAACA
This sequence comes from Rhinatrema bivittatum, assembly GCF_901001135.1. Taxonomy (NCBI): domain Eukaryota; kingdom Metazoa; phylum Chordata; class Amphibia; order Gymnophiona; family Rhinatrematidae; genus Rhinatrema; species Rhinatrema bivittatum. Next base: position 23,776,447 of record NC_042616.1, read on the forward strand.
AGAGACGGAAGATCTTTATACATTTAATTTTCACTAGAAAAGAAATGGGGTTAATAGAAGAAGAGATTCTTTAGATATCTGCAAAGCCTCCCCTAAATAATTATTAATCATCTCCCCTGGTGAAATATTCTCTCTTGGGAAAGTTGATAATTCTAAAATATTTCTCTTTTGGCAACATTTTCCAAATTCTTACTTTTCCTAACAAACAAACTTTATCCTGAATGGAGACAGGAGAATTAATGAGTAAATGTCCCACCTTGCTCTCCAGTAGCAGCAGCCTCTAGCCATGAGCAGAGATTTCCTTCTCCTGGGTCACTTGAGGAGATTCCCCTTCAATCCTTTCCAACTTGCTGCTCATTGTTGCTTCCGGCCGCTCCACAACCATCCACAAAGAGCCCCAAGTCCTGGGCTGCAGTGGATCCAGAGCCAGCCCTGCCCCCTCCTCTGATCCCGGGGGCTCTGCCAGAGGCTGCACCGAGGAGGGATCTGGCTCTGGAGAAGGCAGAACCCCCTTCCTGGGGTCCACTGAAGTCCCAGAACCCATAAAACCATCCATCGGTCCGACAGGAACATCCGTGAGAGACGAGCGAGATTTAGACTTTCCCTTTGTACTCTATGTAGTCGACATCAGAGACAGGTCAGGCTGAGGATGAGAGAAAGAGAGAATCTGGACAGTTAATTCCCTCCTGTACCGGGCACTTTGTGAATTAACAGAAAACCCTGCAGAAAACTCTCAGCACCTTTGCATCAAACCCATCACATTAAACAGCGCTAACTCCCAAAACTCACACAGCAACATCCTATCTGTGAAACAACAAAACTGGAAATGAGGTAACTTGCCCTAAAGCAGCTAAATAATGAATTTTGTAATATGTGAATTAGAGATGTTTTTAAATAAATAAAAATCTATTCCCTGCTGGAAAACAAAACAAGCTGGACTGATACAAATCTTACACAAAAACTAAATGCTAGCAGAATCCCTCCCCTCAGTCCCACATGGAATATACAGACAGACCCTCACCCAAATACAGGATAAGGGAATAGCAAATTGAAAAAAACCATAATACAAATTATAAAACAACAATAGTAAAGTAAAATTACAGGTTACAGAGAGCACAAAAGGTAAATCTCAGGTTTCTGTGTGCAAGTAAAATTGTGAGCTTTGAGGAGTCTCTTGCAGGCTAACTCCCTCTACTCTCTTTACGGGGCGGTGCTTAGCGCTCCCCCCATTCAAGCTTTGACCCCTAAATCCTAACCTTTTAATGCTCAAGTTTCTGAAAGTCAAATTATTGTGAATCCTAAGGGCAGCAATCAGAGCAGCTCATAAGAATGGCTGCAGACATAGGGGCCGATGCAAAAATCTTCCCGGAAAGAAGGCGCTGACTTTTCAGCACCGCAAGGGGGGGGGGGGACCATGCAATATTTAAATTACAGGGTCACGCTAGGAAGGAGGTGCTAGAGTCGTTTGCGCGACCTTAGCACCTCCTTCCTAGCGCCCCCCGCTGCGCTGCCCTGTCTGCCAGTAATGAAAACGGCCACCGAGTTTATTGGCGGCCGTTTTTCATTACTGGCAGACGGCCCGGATATACAAACTGACGGCGGTGTTCATAAATCGGCTGTCTGCTGAGTTAGTTTATATACTTTAAAAAAGAAGTACCAGTTTTTTCTGCTTTTCTGTCCTTCTTTTCAATTTATCTTTTTGCATTTGGAGTGAATGAGTGCATTTGCATGTGATGAGCGCTAACTCATTCACTCCGTGTCCGACGCGCGTTAAATAGGTACTCATCCCCCTATTGCATTAGGGCAGAGCTTTCCAAAGTGTGTGTCGCAACACTTTACTGTGTCGCCTGAGGTGTGCCGGTGTGTCGCGCAAGCCCGGTGCACGTGACACACCGGCAAGTGGGAGCCAATGCGCCGCCGGTGGACCTCATCCCACTGGCGGCTGAGCAGTGAAGTTTCGCTGGGCTGGGCTGTGTGCCGGAGACACACAGCAGGAAGATCGGCAGGGCCGTGGTGGAGCTTATGTCACCACGGCTCGAAGAGACAGGTCACGCAGGTGCTCCTCCTCCTTCCTGCCCACGCGGCCCCGAAGAAAGAAAAATGTTGCCGGAGCCACACGGGCAGGAAGGAGGAGGAGCATCAGCCGCGTGCAGAAGAGGAGCAGCGGGCTGAGAGGAGGGAGGAGGCCCGTTAGCAGGGTCCCCACCGTGGATCGGCCCGCGAAGAACAGGGACGCCGCTGCTGCGGATCGGCCCGCGAAGATCAGGGCCGCTGCAGAGCCCATCCTGCAGCGACCCGTGAAGAGGAGCCCAGAGGTAAGAGAGAGGTTGAGGGCCCGTAGAGTGCGTGTATGAGATGAGTTGAGAGATTGTGTGCGTGTATGAGGTGAGTTGAACGATTGTGTGCGGGAGTGAGGACCTGAATGTTTGCAGAGACAAGCATGTGAGAGCCTGTGTGTGTGAGAGAGAGACAGCATGTGCAGTGAGAGCCTGTGTGTATGAACGATTGTATGAGAGAGAGCATGTGACAGTGAGAGTCTGTACTTGAGCAAGACAGCATGTGGGTGTGAGAGAGAGCCTGGGTGTGTGAGAGTCAGACAGCATGTGCAAGAGAGAAACTGTATGAATGATTGTATGAGAGAGAGCATGTGACAGTGAGAGTCTGTACTTGAGCAAGACAGCATGTGGGAGTGAGAGAGAGCATGTGTATGTGAGAGTCAGACAGCATGTGCCAGTGAGAGCCTGTGTGTATGAACGATTGTATGAGAGAGAGCATGTGACTGTGAGAGCCTGTGTGTATGAACGATTGTATGAGAGAGAGCATGTGACAGTGAGAGTCTGTACTTGAGCAAGACAGCATGTGGGAGTGAGAGAGAGCCTGTGTATGTGAAAGTCAGACAGCATGTGCCAGTGAGAGCCTGTGTGTATGACCGATTGTATGAGAGAGAGCATGTGACAGTGAGAGTCTGTACTTGAGCAAGATAGCATGTGGGAGTGAGAGAGAGCCTGGGTGTGTGAGAGTCAGACAGCATGTGCAAGAGAGAGACTGTGTATGAATGATTGTATGAGAGAGAGGTGACAGTGAGAGTCTGTGCTTGAGCAAGACAGCATGTGGGAGTGAGAGAGAGCCTGGGTGTGTGAGAGTCAGACAGCATGTGCAAGAGAGAGGACTGAGTATGAATGATTGTATGAGAGAGAGCATGTGAGTGTGTGTGAGAGAGAGAAAGCATGTGAGAATGAGAACCTGACTGTATGTTTGAGGGAAGAAGATAGATGGAGAGAAAAGAAATAGAAAAAAAGACTATATGAAAGGAATTGGCAAAAAATAAGAAAGGGGAGGTGGAACAAAAAAACCTGTGACCAACCGATTAGAAAACTAAGATCAGGACAGCAAAGGTAAAAAAATAAATACATTACTTTTTACTAATTGGCACATGTAATCTTTGGTAATGTGCAAGAGTATCACTTTCTCTATGCGGATCTCACAATGTACGAGATCAACAAGGAGGAAGTGGAAACCCACGGGGCCTGCCACAGAGGAGGTAGCAGAATGGGCTTCAGTGTCAGTAGCAGCAATCAGCGCCTCCCAAATAGCCATGTGGCAGCAGTGACAGTGGCAGCAGAGGAATGAGAGAGGCTCCGAGGTTGCTGGCAAAAGAAAGAGAGGGGTCTGCCTTTAGTGTGTGCATGTGTATGAATGGGAGTCTGCCTGGGGGTGTATGTGTGGAATGCATGGGTGCCTGAGGGTCTGTGTGTGTGAGAATGAATGGTGTCTTCCTGGGGTTTGTATGTGTGAGAATAGGTGCCGGCCAGTGTGTAGTATATGTGTGTGTGTGAGAATGAATTGGTGCCTGCCTGGGGGTCTGTGTGTGTGAGAATGAATGTGTGCATGCCTGGGGGATGGTGAGGGAGTGGTGTGAAAATGACTGGGAACTTGCCTGGGTGTGTGTGTTGTGTGTATGTGAGGGAGCCAGAGAGAGTGAGAGCATGAGTGTGTATAAGAAAATCCAGGGGAGTAAGAGTTTGTGTGGGGGGTGTGTGTGGAGGGGGAGAGAGTGTCTTAGAGCCTGAGAGTGTGTCAGTGTCTGTGAGAGCGAGAAGTTATGGTGGGTATAAGAGCATGAATGTGTATGTATGTGACAGTGTATGTGTGAGAGAGAATGGACATGTGAGTATGTGTGAGAGAGAGGATAACCTCCTAATCCTTGACAATATCAGGGTGACTGGAAATCAAGAGCTCCCACGAATGGACAGCTGGGGCTTTTTAAAATCCTTATTAGTTTTAATTATTGGGTGTTATTTGATATATGTGCTGTTTTTAAATATTTTATTGGTATTTGGGAAATTGTAAAAAATGTATATGGATTTTAATTAATAGAAATTCTATTTATCAGTAGTTTTAAAATATTCTTTTGTTAGTATGGTTTTACTATTATAACTGATGCTTTATGTTTCTTGATTTTATTTGTTTTATGAGGAATGGTGGTTCTGTTTTTCCATTGTTAATACACAACAGTCTGGCTTCTTGGGGTTTCCATTTCAGTTTTTGTCTAAATTGTGCTCCTTTATTTTGTATTCTGTATTGGTGAGGATTTGTCTCTGCTCTGTGTGTGTGACCATGATGAGAGATTCTGCTAGCATAAGGATCTATAGCAATCTGGTTTGTTTTGTTTCCTCAGTAGGTGGTTGTATTGGTATTCTAGGACCCAGTGTAATATTTACCCTTGCTTATTCACAGGTAGGGTTATTGTTGTTTGAGTCTTTGGTGTTATTACTGTTATGTTACAATAGGATTGCAGTATAGATTTTGAGTGTCTTTTTTGAGAGGTTTGTGTTAGTTCACAATGTGTCTGGAGGTGGAAGGTGTTTGTGCTATTGTTACTGTGAGGTGACACTAGAATTTGAAAATATCTTTCAGTATGATGAGCTGTAAGGGAAACATTCAAGCTCCATTGTTTGGGGGAATTTCAGTGCATGCACAGAGTTAGAGAACTGGAGGTGCAGGATTTATATTGACATTCTGTCCCTTCCTATATATTCCAGACTTCACTCTCATAGCCATATAGAATTAGTTGATAATTTTATAGTGTGAAACTGGCCAGCTTTTTAAAATTACGCAGAAGACTCTTTGGACTTTCTTATTAACACCAAATATTCAAAATCTGTGTTCATCCCATCAAGCTCATATATCTCATTAAAGAGGTAAATTGAATAACACAATAACTTTGTTTTATTATTGTTACTCATAAATTATAACAATAATATTAATCTTGGAATATTATATATTTTTAATATAAATGAAGATTTTTCAGAAGATATGTTGTGTCGTGAAACATTTTATTATGTATATATTTAAGGAAACATACATAAATTGTCAAAATACATTTTGTTCGTTTAACCTTTAACCTCTGGTTTGCTAGTAGACTGAATTACTGTGTCCCGAAATTATGTTTGTCTAAAAAGTGTGTCACCAACATGAAAAGTTTGGAAAGCTCTGCATTAGGGGGTGGATTAGTGCCTGTTTAACCCGCGTCCCACAGCAGGTTAAACAATGCGCTCGGCTGAGCTCACTGTATTGCATCGGCCCCATAGATTGAGACTTAAAGACCTGATCGCCTTCTTGATTTCCTTCCCACGCTCCCAGTGCAGAGCCCCCGCCTGGAGCCCTTTACAGTCAGTCCCGCTGCTTGCTAGAAAACGTCACAGGGACACCCGGAAAGAACGGGTGGGAAAGACACCGCTTAGGGCTGCCAGGTTTTCATGAAAGAACAAGCACTTTTTTCCAAAAACACAAGCGCAAAACACATGAGATTGCAACCCCAATGTTTGTGAGTCGCATTGATGACAAAGGAAGCTTAACTTCTTGCATGTTGCAGAAGGTCTGCATGATGTGCACAAATGTCACACTTACAAAATGTGCACACAGCCTTACTCTCATTGCTGACAACAGACTGAATCCATGCTTTTAGTTCACATTCCTCTTCCCACGCTTAGCAGGATCTTTTAGGTCCTTACTTTAGCTATAGTAGATCAAATCCATTCAGTAGCGTAGCAGCCAATGACAGAAACAGTAGGTACGGACAGGCTTTCTTACAAAGGAGATCTGCTGCAGGGAGAAGAAATGAGAAAATAATTACATGAAATTAAAAGTGGTGTAAGACAAATTAAAAAAAACACCAGCCCCATACACAAATAACCCCCTCCGATACCCATACACCGATACCCACCTCCGAGCACATCTCTGGCCCCCCCCCCAACACTGATTCCCCCCTCCGAGTGAAGGGGGGGGGGGCTCATACCGACTCCAACCTGAAACAAGGAAAACTCCTCCTAACATCAGGACCCGATGCATCAGAACCACCCGCCTCCACAAAGGGTCTACTGTCTGCAATAAGGCTTACAGATAGGATAGTGAGAAACTAAATGGATATAGCCAGCCTGCGAGCAAGCCTTCACGTTTTTTTTAAGCTTGCACACTGTTCTCATTGTTTTCATTAATGCTGATGTCTTAGGTTTCGCTTATGGCTGGCAAGTAAGTAAACATGCTAGTACGCAGGAATCAACCAAGACAAAGGAAGCATGTGTACATAAGGCAGTGTTACTGTTGCAAAGCCACAAATTCCCTTCACAGGACCTCAATTCCTGGCAGTATTCTCCTGTGAATGATGTATCAGTACTCACATGACATGAAGCCAGAACAAAGGAGAGAATCAGGAAAATTCCACGCTGGAAGAAGGGGGGTGCCAAGCACCTCGGTCGTAATATGTTTGCTCAGCAATGTCTTACAACGCATGTGTAAGAGATAAAGAAATATGAAATGTATTTAAGGTGCCCCCCCCCCCCCCACACACACACCAATTCCCCCCTCCAAGCACATCCCTGGCACCCCCACACACCGATTTCCCCCTCCAAGCACATCTCTGGCCCCTAAACACTCATTTCCCCCTCCCCACTCCCTACAAACCCGTCTTCAATCCCCCCACACTCATTCCTCCCCTCCTGATCCCTGGTTGTAGGCAGCTGAGTGCTCCACACCTTTCAGCATTCAGGGCTGCAGCTGCACAGAAGCTTCTTGGTCACCCACGACACTTGTTGCTTACTGCAAGGCCCTGCCGGGCAGTGTTGCCAGGTTTTCATGAAAGAACAAGCACTTTTTTCCAAAAAAAACAAGCCCAAAAAACATGATATTGAAACTTTTTATTTTTTATAGCATTTAACGCCCTCGCATATTCATTTCCCTCTCCCCACCCCCCCTCCAAGCACATCTCTGGCCCTCACATACTCACTCATTCCCCTCTCCCCACCCCCCCTCCGAGCACATCTCTGGCCCTCGCATACTCACTCATTCCCCTCTCCCCACCCCCCCTCCGAGCACATCTCTGGCCTCCACACTCTCATTCCCCTCTCCCCACCCTCCTCCGAGCACCCCGCACACACTGATTCCCCCCTCCCTAACCCCTCCGAGCACATTTCTGGCCCCCACATACTCATTCCCCCTCCCAACATACTAATTCCTCCCCTCCTGATACCTGGCTGTAGCTGCACACTCTGGATTCCTTTGCTATTGCCTCCAATGCTGCGCTGCTGGCCTTCCCGTTCCACCCACCTGCGATGCTGTGCAGTGCTGGCTGGGTCTGCCCACAAAATGTGTCCTGTGCATCAACAAGACTTGCATTCTGCTCTGATTGGCTTACTGCTGCAATATAGGGATAGGGTGCGCCTGCTATGGACAGGCTTCATCGGAGCAGCAGCAGCCAATCACTGTAACATGATTCAGAGCACAAATCCCGCCCAACAAGCCCAAAAAAACGCGACTGGCAGAAAAAATAGCCCAATTAAAAGCAACCCGCGAATCGGAAAAAAAAAAACCCGCGAATGACTACAAAAAGAAGCCCAATCTCGCGGTAAATAAGCGAGGTTGGCAACACTGGTTAGGGTGCGCCTGCTATGGCCAGCCTCACCGGCAGCAACAGCCAATCACTGCAACATCAGAGCACAGGCCCCGCCCACCAAGCCCGAACAAAAACGTGATTGGCAGGAAAAAACGCCCAATTACAAGCAACCGCGAATCACTAGAAAAAAAAGCCCAATCACACGGGAAATAAGTGAGGTTGGCAGCACTTCTCCGAGACTGACTTTATTGCTGTTGCTTAAGAATCATCAATCTGCGACTGCTGGTGGAGCTGCTGCTGCCGATGAGTCATCATTCTGCGACTGCTGGAGGGACTGTGCAGCAAAGGAAAAAGCGGCAACCTTGAGGGTTGCCGGTAGTCAGGTGGCCAGCCCAGATCTAACGCAACCGGCACAAATGGGGTTTTCCCTGCAGAATGGAAAAGAAATAGCCCAGTTGAGTGTGAAATAGCCCGATCTGCCAACAATGTTTATGATACTGGTCAGAGGTCCTGAGATCGCATTTGGAATGAGAAGCAGGAGTCTCGATGGGATGTTATCAGCCGGGTGGCTAGATGGTTTCTGACTTTTCAGAAGGGATTCAATCTTCTTTAGGGGAGATTGATTGGAAACTGTCAAATTTGGGTCTAGTAAGAGAATTGGGATTCTCACTTAACTTGAGAGGTGTGTAATTGGAGGAAGTAGGACTAGGGTATTTAAGATCTTCTGTTGAAGAATGAAGCGAGCTCATTAGCCTTGGAAAGAGCTTGTTCGTCTGGAATAGGTGGGGGTGGGGGGTAGATTTAGTGATTTGCATTACGTAAGCGAATAGGGCCTGGGCATCCTACTGGAAATGGTGTATTTTGTTTGCATGTATATGCATGGACGAGGGTAGGCGTAACCAATACGAGACTGCTCCCACTCGTTCGGCGATACGGAATGGTCCGCAAAATCTCGGGGCTAGTTTTCGAGACTGGATCCGTAGCTGTAGTTTCTTAGTACTAAGCCAGATGCGATCTCCTGGGAGGAAGATAGGCGCTGGCTGACGATGCTTATCTGCCCATTTCTTGGAGGTCCTGGCGGCTTTATGCAACTTCCCCTGGATAGAAGGCCATAAAGTGAGTAATTGACGAGCTGAAAGCTGTATTGCCGGGGAGTGCACTGGGATCTGGCGAAGGCAGAGGCGGGCGGAGTTGTTTCCCATACACCATGAGGAAGGGTGAACTTCCAAAAGCGGCATGTGAATGATTATTGTACGAAAATTCCGCCCATTGAAGTAACTTGGCCCAATTGTCTTGTCGTTCATTTGCAAATGAGCGAAAAAAAAAGTCTTTAATGTCCGGTTGGTACGTTCCGTCTGCCCATTACTCTGGGGATGGAACGCAGATGAGAATCTGAGTTGCACGATGAAACATTTACATGGTGCCTTCCAATATCGAGCGGTAAACTGTGGTCCTTGATCTGACACTATGTCCTGAGGGAGTCCATGGAGTCTAAAAATGTGCTGAGCAAAAGGTTAGCCAAGTCAGGTGCTGAGGGTAACTTTGGCAGAGGGTCAAAATGCGCCATTTTGGAGAACCGATCTACGGTCACCCAAATGACAGAGTTTCCTTCTGACTCTGGAAGGTCTACCACAAAGTCAGTGGAAATATGCGTCCAGGGCTCCACTGGAATGTTAATAGACCCCTAGGCTTCCCGGTGAGTGGCTTCTGTAAGGCGCAAGTAGGGCAGGAGCCTACAAATGCATGAACGTCCTGTCTCACCGTCGGCCACCAGTAATACCAGTTCAGCAGGTCATGGGTTCCTTCATGGCCGGTATGGCCCCTGGTGAGGGAGTCATGGGCCCAGGCGAGGACTGCTCTACGAGAGCGGCGTGGGACAACGGTTTTCCCTTGGAAGGATACAGAAGTTGCCGAAAGGCTCACCTTCATGGGGTCCAGGATATATTGTGGAATCTCTGGAGTTTCCTCGACTTCGGTAGAACACGAGAGGGCGTCAGCTCAGATATTCTTAGAGCCTGGGCGTTAGCGCAGAACAAAGTTAAAACGGTCGAAGAAAAGAGACCACCGAGCCTGTCTCGGGTTCAGGCATTGGGCTTGGCTCAGAAATGCCAAATTCTTGTGGTCGGTGTCTACAGTAACTGGATGGTTGGCCCCCTCCAACCACTGCCTCCATTCTTCCAAGGCGAGTTTCACATCTAGCAACTCTTTATCGCCAATACAGTAGTTGCTTTCCGCCGGTAAGAATTATTTAGAGAAATAAGAGCACGGGAGTAATTGGCTCTTATCTGATTGCTGACTAAGTACAGCCCCAACCGCCACATTGGAGGCATCAACTTCCACCACAAATGGTCAGCTTGGGTCAGGATGATGAAGGCAGGTATCTTGCAAAAAGGATTTCTTAAGGTCCTCAAAGGCTTGGCAGGCGGAATCAGGCCAGTCCACCGCATTGGCTCCCTTCCGGGTAAGTGCAGTTAACGGAGCCACAATGCGAGAGTAATTTGGGATGAAATGTCTGTAAAAATTTGCGAAGCCGAGGAAGCGCTGCAACGCTTTAAGACCCCTCGGCTGAGGCCAGTTCTTAATAGCAGCGACTTTCTCAGGATCCATTTGGAAGCCAGCTGCTGAGACAATGTAGCCCAGGAATGGCAGGGAAGTCTTCTCAAAGCTACATTTCTCGAGTTTCGCGTACAGACTATGTTCTCTAAGTATTTGGAGCACTTGATGGACATGCTGGCGGTTTGTAGGCAAATCTCGGGAGTAGATTAGGACATCATCAAGATAGACGATTACGCAGGTGTTCAGTAGGTCCCGTAGCACCTTATTCATCAGGTGCTGAAACACCGCCGGGGCATTACATAAGCCGAAAGGCATTACAAGGTATTCGTAATGCCTGTCTCTGCTATTAAAAGCAGTTTTCCACTCATCTCCGGGACGAATTCTAACCAGGTTTGTAAGCACCCCGTAAGTCCAATTTTGTGAAAATCCTTGCTCCCTGAAGCCTATCGAGGAGCTCCGGATTAGCGGGAGTGGATAGCGATCTCGCTTTGTGATGGAATTAAGCCCTCGATAGTCAATGCACAGCCTCAGCGAGCCATCCTTCTTACTAACAAAGAAGAAGCCTGCCCCAGCAGGTGACTTGGACGGGCGGATAAACCCCTTGGCCAAGTTCTCAGATATGTATTCGGACATGGTCCGGGTCTCGGGTAATGACAGAGGATATACCCTACCTCAAGGGGGCATGGTTCCAGGTAACAGGTCAATGGCGCAGTCATAGGGACGGTGCTGCAGAAGGATCTCCGCCTTGGTCTTGGAGAAGACATCTGTGAAGTCCTCATAAGGTGCTGGAGGACAAAGAGCGGAATGCAGTAACGGAAGTCCGGGAGCCTTAGGTACCTTCATGTAATTAGCGAGACAGAACGCGCTCCACTTGGTAATTTGTAGAGTATCCCACTGGATAGTGGGCGAGTGCTTCTGTAGCCACAGCAACCCTAGCACTACAGGGTGGACAGCCTTCTCCAAAACTAGGAAGGCTATCTCCTCCGAATGGATTGCCCCGGTGCGGACAGTGATGGGTGTCTTGGACATCAAAATAGGTCCTGGAAGGAGCATCCCCTGGATGGAGGTAATCCGTAACGGAACTTCCCGTCTTTGCGTGGGAACCTGTAGCTGGGAGACTAAGACTTGCAGGATAAAATTACCCCCTGCTCCTGAATCCAGGAATGCGAGAGTGTCAAGAGACCCTCCAGGGGATTCCAGGGTAATAGGCACAGTACAACGAGGAGCTGTAGCACAACCTAGGAGGAGCTCCTCTCAACCTCCTAGGTTTTGGCATTTTCCGCACGCTCCTGGCAGCATGCCAAGTAATGGCCCTTCTGGCCACAATACAGGCACAGGCCCATTGAACGATGACGTTGTCTCTCTTCAGCAGAGAGCGGGCCATGTCCCAGCTGCATAGGTTCGCAGGTGGGAACGTCTGGACAAGGAATCTTAGGAGAAGACACTGGTCTCGTAGAAACAGGACTGCGTCGGGTTGGGCGCAACTCCTTGGCCCTTTGTTGTAGGCGAAGGTCAATGCGGGCAGCCATCTCTACCAGAGCATTGAGGTCTTCCAGAAGATCACGGGCGGCAATCTCATCTTTGATACGACCGGATAGTCCTTCCAGAAAGATGGCTTTGAGGCTGCTGTCCTGCCAGCCCACTTCTTGGGCAAGAGTCCGGAACTCCATAGCGTAGTCTGCCAAAGAGCGAACCCCCTGACGGAGCTGTAGCAGTTCTGACGTAGCTGTGGCTAATCGGGCCGGCTCATCAAAAGTCTGTCGAAAATTCAAGATGAACTGCTGTAAATCCACAAGAGAGGAATCATTATGTTCCCAAAGGGGAGAGGCCCACACCAAGGCCTTCCATCAAGCAGGGACAGGATGTAGGCTACCTTTATAGTGTCGATGGGGAACTGCCGGGGCAGCAGGGAGAACCGTATAAAACATTGGTTCAGGAAGCCGCGGCAGGTCTTTGCATCCCCAGCGTAGCAAGAGGGCGGAAGTAGCTTGTCCCTCGGGAGCCAGCCCAGCGGCAGGCAGAGAATCAAGGCGAGTAGCTAGTTGTTCTACTGTGGCTGCCAGCGTATCAATGCAGTGTTGCTGCTGTAGCATCTGTTGGGTCATCCCAGGAAGGTCCGGGGGACCAGGCACACCTGCCGAGTCCATGGCCTTGCAATCTATTATGGATTATCAGTTTAGTGGACCCTTGGGCCGACCTGCAAGAGACTGGGGAAAGATGGACTATAGTCTCTAGGGTTAGCAGGCCGGGAGGCAGATATCAGGCAGGATGTGGACGAGGCTCTTCACCCTGGAAGCTGGTGCCCCCCCTGGAGGAGCCCGTAGGAGCCCAGCCACTGGGACTTAGGTGATCTGGTGAGGCTTCACCCTGGAAGCCGGAACTCCCCCGGGAGGAGCCCGTAGGAGCCCGGCCGCTGGGACTTAGGCGAGAACTGAAGCTGGATCAGGAACAAGCAGGCTAGAGAACTGGAACCAGGCAGGAACTGTAGCAAGGCACAGGTACTGGAACCAGGCAGGAACTGTAGCAAGGCACGGGTACTGGAACCAGGCAGGAACTGTAGCAAGGCACAGGTACTGGAACCAGGCAGGAACTGTAGCAAGGCACGGGTACTGGAACCAGGCAGGAACTGTAGCAAGGCACGGGTACTGGAACCAGGCAGGAACTGTAGCAAGGCACGGGTACTGGAACCAGGCAGGAACTGTAGCAAGACACGGGTACTGGAACCAGGCAGGAACAGTAGCAAGACACGGGTACTGGAACCAGGCAGGAACAGTAGCAAGACGCGGATACTGGAACCAGGCAGGCAGGAACTGAAGCAAGTCTGTAGCAGGAACCAGGCTGGAACGGAGCAACTACTGGCAAGTAGTATCGCACTCTGGGGCACTGAGCAACTGGGAACCGCAAGGACATAAAGTGCTACACCCACACTAAGTTGATCCTCCCTATCATTGCGATATATTTTGTACCCTGATATAGCACTGTCCCATTGATTATCCTCCTTCCACCAAGTCTCTGAGATGCCAATTATGTCAATCTCATCATTTACTGCTATGCACTCTAACTCTCCCATCTTACTTCTTAGACTTCTGGCATTGGCATACAGACATTTCAAAGTGTGTTTTTTGTTTGTATTAATAACCTGCTTTTCAGTTGTTAGGGATAATTTGGAATCTTTTAGCTCAGGTGAGTTTTTAGTTACAGGCACTTGGACTACTTTTCTTATTATTGGAGCCTCACTGTCTGGATGCCCTAATTCTAATGCATCATTAGAATCCTTTGAAGATACCTCCCTCCGAACCATGCGCTGCTGAGCGACTGTCGGCTTTCCCCTCTGTTCTAGTTTAAAAGCTGCTCCATCTCCTTTCTAAAGCGCCAGAAGCCTGGTTCCACCTTGGTAAAGGTGGATCCCATTCTTTTGGAAAAGTCTGCTCCTTCCCCAAAAGGTTCCCTGGTTCTTTACAAAACTGAATCCCTCGTCCCTGCCCCAGCGTCTCATCCATGCATTGAGACTCTGGGACTTCTGAGTGTGCATTAAAAGAGATGCCGGGTACTAATCCCCCAAAGAAAGCTTAAATCTATGCAGTTTATTTAAGCCCAGAGGTTGGATATTATAAATGCCCTTATTCCTGAGACACCTTTTAAAGGAGCCACAGAAATGATGCATCACATCCCACAAAGATCCAGTGCTCTCCAGGAGGGTGCAGGAAATTTATAAGCATAGGCTGCAGTCTGGACTCTGCCCTCGTCCTCCCTCCCTGAGGGAACTAGCAGTGCACAGAACGTAACACTTATTTTACCTTATATCTGTGATCCAATCAGCCCAGGAACTCACCCTCATTTGTCTTAGAATAGAGATTTATTGTAAGGCATTACGGTGCCAGAACAAATACTAACAACTTAGCAATCTTAGGGACTTTAGCAAAGAATGCACTCCTGGTTATTAGCTGGACAGGTCTGAATAAATTAGCAGAAGCATAGCACATCCTCTTAGCTGGAAAGTAATTATCATTTATAAACAGTTCTTAGCAATCTTAGACACTTATAATGAATCTTAAGTACTTGCGAGTGAAGCTGGAGGTCTCAGACGCTGTCTCTGTCCGAGTGCTGCGTGAGAAGCGAGAAGGCCCGAATGCTGTCTCTGTGACTAGGAAGCAGGCTGTGGGTCTCTGCACCTGGATGAAGGGCAGAGGACTCCCCTGGTCCCTTGAAAAGAACCTGGCAAGTTCAACTCTGCCTGAAGTAGCCGGGCTGGAGCCCCTCTTCCAAGCAATGCTGCAGGCCCTGGACTTCCTGTAGGTGCTTGGTTGCAGGGTGGGGTGAGGAGCGATTGCTCAGATGGCTTCTGGCTAGTGTGAATGGGATCTTCTTAGCCCAGCTCTGAGCCCCTGTTCCCAGCTGCTTTTAAGGACAGCGTATGCAAATGCAGTAGTTTCATGCATATGAACACAGGGACAGGTGTCACATTCTGATTGGTTCTTCTTTCTTGAGCGCCCCAGCTTGGCTTCCACACCTCTCCCCCCCCTCCACCCGGGGAGGCCAACCTTCTGCCACCTGGCAGCTGACTTGGATCTGGTTAGGGTGCCAGGTACTTCTGAGCTTGGCTGAAGCCTCAGCTCGGTCGCTCTCACCCACAGACAGCAGGGCTGCATTGTCTTGTCTCTTCTCCAGTTACTGAGAGAAGATTTCAGTTTTTAACAGAGGCTTAGACAAACAGTGAGCTTGGCACAGGAGATGAGAAAGGCAAGTACTGCAGCTTTGTCAGACGTTCAGCATCTCTGTATTTCTCAAAATACAGGCCAGGAGCCAATGTGAAGTAAAAGTTCATTTTATTGTCCAGAGACTGTTCAAAGGCAATAGCAGACAGAAAGTCGAGGGAGTTGCAGGGTCAGTTGCCAGTCTGCTTCCTGGCTCGTTTCTGTCCACAATAGCTCCAAGCTTCAAAAGCTAAGTAGAGGATATTATTCCTGCCTGAAATCTGGATGTTTGCTCAGCTGCTGCACTGAAGGGCAGGGAGTGTGGACCTGCGGTTCTCAACCTTTAGTCTATCAGGACCCACCTGAGAGATGACGCTCACATGCGTGACACACGGAGCACATGACCATCATGGGACTAAATACAGGCACAGGCTCTGCATCCACAGGAGTCCCCCGCGTCCTAACAATGAGTGCAGAGCAGAACTCTCTCCACTTCCATCTCTCTTCCCTGCCCAGCAGCCCCCAATCCTTCCCTCCTCCATCTCTCCATACCCAGCAAGCCCAACCTCCTTTCCCCCACCCCTGACTCCCTATCTCCCAAGGCCTTCCTGCGCAGTACAATTTCCCCTCCTCCTGGCTCCCAGCCAGCAGAAAAGCCTTCAGTCCAATCCAGAGTCTCCCTCCCTCGTTATCAGCAGCAGATGAGGGCAAGAAGCACTTAGGAGAGGAAGATGAGGAGGCAGCAGCAGCAGCAGCAGATCTACAGAGCAGGCACCTTTCTCCCTTATGCTCCTTCTTTCATATCCGGACCCTATGGGGTGAAGAGAGCATCAGCAGCCTCACTGCCAGGCCAGGCCGAGGAAGATAAAGTTGGTGTCCGGCCGGGCCCATATGAACAGGAGGTGGTGATATCGTGCTCTGATCTGGGTGCAGGTGGAGGGAACAACCTCCCACTGGCCAGGAAGAGGAGAAGGAAGCAAGAGCAGCTTCCTGTCATAGTCAATAAAAGAGAAGTCAGCCAACTCCTGCCCAGACTGATGAGGAAAGATGAGTCCTCTGCTGGCTCTGCGGCTCACCTGCTGGGACTTCGGGACTCAGTAGTGTCGCTAAAGCCAGAAGAATGCTGGGCTGCATAGAGAGAGGAAAAACCAGGAAGAAAATGGAGGTGGTGATGCCCTTGTACAGGGCCTTGGGGAGGCCTCACCTGGAGCACTGGGTTCAGTTCTGGAGCCCAAATCTCAAGAGGGACAGAGACAGGATGGAGGCAGTGCAGAGAAGGGCGACCAAAAGGGTGTGGGGGTCTCCATCAAATGACTTTTGAGGAGAGGTTGAAGGCCCTAAATCTGTATCCCCTGGAGGAGAGGAGGTGCAGGGGAGATAGGATAACGACTTTCACATACCTGAAAGGTTTTAATGATGCACATTCAACAAACCTTCTCCGTTGGAAAGAAAATCAGTAGAACTAGGGGTCATGAAATGAAACTCCAGGGAGGAGGACTCAGAACCAACATCAGGAAATATTTCTTCCCGGAGAGGGTGGGGGATGCCTGGAAAGCCCTCCCGGAGGAGGTGGTGAAGACAAAAAATGGTGAAAGATTTCAAAGGGGCCTGGGATAAACACTGGGGCTCCCTAAAGGCTGAGGATGGAAATGAGAAAAGAGTGCATGGGGGTAACTTGCTGGTGTGGCTGTTACTCCCCTAAACCAATAAGCCTGATACTTGTAATGTAACTGCAACATTGCTCTCTGCTTCAACGGCAAGAGATAACGGGGAATTGGACTCAGACAGAACCCAACAAGGGCCCTGACTAACGGTTTGGGAAACTAAGTATGGGAGTAATTTGTACGGCACAGCAATTGCCACCCCCTGCTGATACCTTTATGGGGGAGACCTGTAGGGTGGGGCTGGTGCTATAATGGACTTGCTGGGCAGACTGGATGGACCATTTGGTTCTTTTCTGCCGTCATTTCTATGTAATTTGATTTACACTTATTTTTCCAGAGCCTTGGAATATAGGCTTGGGAACAGAAGATAATTAAACTGATAAAATTAGCATATGCTGTTCTCTGCTTCTTGTTAAGCTGCTAGATGTCCCCTGGTGGTTTCTAGGGACACAAGGTTCACACAGTTAAGAACATAAGAAAATGCCATACTGGGTCAGACCAAGGGTCCATCAAGCCCAGCATCCTGTTTCCAACAGTGGCCAATCCAGGCCATAAGAACCTGGCAAGTACCCAAAAACTAAGTCTATCCCATGTTACCATTGCTAATGGCAGTGGCTATTCTCTAAGTGAACTTAATAGCAGGTAATGGACTTCTCCTCCAAGAACTTATCCAATCCTTTTTTAAACACCGCTATACTAACTGCACTAACCACATCCTCTGGCAACAAATTCCAGAGTTTAATTGTGCGTTGAGTAAAAAAGAACTTTCTCCGATTAGTTTTAAATGTGCTACTTGCTAACTTCATGGAGTGCCCCCTAGTCTTTCTACTATCTGAAAGAGTAAATAACCGATTCACATCTACCCGTTCTAGACCTCTCATGATTTTAAACACCTCTATCATATTCCCCTTCAGCCGTCTCTTCTCCAAGCTGAAAAGTCCTAACCTCTTTAGTCTTTCCTCATAGGGGAGTTGTTCCATTCCCCTTATCATTTTGGTAGCCCTTCTCTGTACCTTCTCCATCGCAATTATATCTTTTTTGAGATGCGACGACCAGAATTGTACACAGTACTCAGGGTGCATTTTCACCATGGAGCGATACAGAGGCATTATGACATTTTCCGTTTTATTCGCCATTCCCTTTCTAATAATTCCCAACATTCTGTTTGCTTTTTTGACTGCCGCAGCACACTGAACCGACGATGTCAATGTGTTATCCACTATGATGCCTAAATCTCTTTCTTGGGTTGTAGCAAATAATATGGAACCCAACATTGTGTAATTATAGCATGGGTTATTTTTCTCTATATGCGTCACCTTGCACTTAGCCACATTAAATTTCATCTGTCATTTGGATGCCCAATTTTCCAGTCTCACAAGGTCTTCCTGCAATTTATCACAATCTGCTTGTGATTTAACTACTCTGAACAATTTTGTGTCATCTGCAAATTTGATTATCTCACTCATTGTATTTCTTTCCAGATCATTTATAAATATATTGAAAAGTAAGGGTCCCAATACAGATCCCTGAGGCACTCCACTGTCCACTCCCTTCCACTGAGAAAATTGTCCATTTAATCCTACTCTGTTTCCTGTCTTTTAGCCAGTTTGCAATCTACAAAAGGACATCACCACCTATCCCATGACTTTTTACTTTTCCTAGAAGCCTCTCATGAGGAACTTTGTCAAACACCTTCTGAAAATCCAAGTATACTACATCTACCGGTTCACCTTTATCCACATGTTTATTAACTCCTTCAAAAAAGTGAAGCAGATTTGTGAGACAAGAGTTGCCCTGGGTAAAGCCATGCTGACTTTGTTCCATTAAACCATGTTTTTCTATATGTTCTGTGATTTTGATGTTTAGAACACTTTCCACTATTTTTCCTGGCACTGAAGTCAGGCTAACCGGTCTGTAGTTTCCCGGATCGCCCCTGGAGCCCTTTTTAAATATTGGGGTTACACTTGCTATCCTCCAGTCTTTAGTTCCTAAAAATACAATCAGAGACCAAATCTACACAACACCAGGATTGATAGGCTACGACAGGCAGAGCTAACAAACTAATAGGTTTATTAAGCAAAAGGATGAACAGTGAACAGATAAAAGTATTAAGTTGCAAACAGAAACAAATAAAATAAGGATTAGAGTAGAAACTAACTAAATGCTTTTCACTATGTTACCAGTGCCTGGGGAGTTCAGGAAAAGGCTGAGCACAGGAGCTGAACAAGGCCTCAACGCAGAGGTCTGCTCCTCTGCACTCCCTGCCCAGACTGGCGAGCTCCAGAACAAGGGTAGCCAGGTTTTCATGAAGGAACAAGCGCTATCTTCCAAAAAAAAAACAAGCCCAAAACACCTGCTTTTATTAGAAGGTATTTATACAAAGAAAACACTTAAAATAATTTTGTGATTGTAATGGAGGAAACACAGTAGCTTGCAATAATGTTTAACCCCCTAAAATGTCCATCAAATTGTTGTGGATTACCTGACATTACACAGATTGTCCCAGACAGAGGGGGGCGCCATGCTATATTGTAATAAGGGGGTCGCGTTAGCAAGGAGGCGCTAGGGTCACTTGCGGTTACCGGCGTTCTGCCGGTTATGAAAACCGATGTCGAGTTTATCAGTGTCAATTTTCATAACGCAGCCGGCCGGTCTTCAATGTGGCCAGCTGAGTTTGTTTTTTTTTTTTAACTTTTAAAAGAAGTACAGAAAAGCTATTAACGCCTGCCCCAGTGAATTCATAAATGCCAAATGGTGTAGATCATTCCTGAGCAGCAGCAGCCATTAGGGGAATCTGCCAAAAATCACGGCTAAGGTCCATAGTGGTTAGATCCTGGGCCCCAGCTAACTGGTCTAACACTTTATCCATCCGGGGCATTGGTTATGCCTCAGATACAGTACATTCATTAAGATTCCCATACAGAAGCGGGTTTATTTATTTTATTTATTTATACTTTTTATGTACCTCCGTTCCAACAGAAGATCACAATGGTTCACATAAATTGCATTCGATTACATTGTATAATATTGTATTAACAGGTTAAAGTACTTGTATCTGTTTTAATACTGTTGAATAATCAAAACATTCAAAGTTAACAATCTAATACTGATTATTACTGTTTCAGTTTGAATAGATTTTAGTCAAATATTATTTGCTGTGCTGAGAAGAAGTAATATTTCTGGAAAAATAATGTTCATTAAGTGGTTTGTTTGATATTTCTTTTCTGAAGACTCAGGTTTTAAGTTCGTGTTTGAATTTCTTTTTTTGCCGTTAGCAGTCTTATTGATCCGGGTAGATCGTTCCATAATTTGGGTCCTGCTATCTTTCTCTTATTTGGGTTAGATGAGTGTTCCGATTTGAAGGAACTGTAAGAAGATTTTTGTTTTGAGATCTGAGATCTCTTTGCGGGCTGTTGCTTTTTATTATTCCTGGGGAAGGTGGATCATAGTTGTTTATGATATTAAAAATGAGGGATAAAACTTTGTAATGGATTCTGAACATTATTGGAAGCCAGTGAAGGCCGATTAGAGAAGGGATAATATGATTACATTTTCTAGTTCCTGTAAGGAGTCTTGCTGAGGCATTTTGGAGAAGTTGTAGTGGTTTAATTGTGCTTGCGGGAAGGCCCAACAGAAGTGAGTTGCAATAGTCCAGGTTTGAAAATATTAAAGTTTGTAGGACTGTGCGGAAGTTTTGGAAGGTAAGTAAAGGTTTTAGATGATGTAAGATTCTGAGTTTGGAATCCCCAGATTTAATTATTTTACTTATATGTTTTTTCATGTTGATGTTTTCATCAATCTGTATTCCAAGGTCACAGCCTTCATCTGAGGGTGTAATGTTGGCTATTCCAAGGTTGAGGGTGGGTTGTATGAGAATTATGTTGTCTCTTCTTAACGGTATTATTTCAGTTTTATTCGTGTGAAGTGTAAGTTTTAGAAGAAAAAGTTCTTGTTGGATTGATTTCATGTATGTTGTTAAGGCTGCTGTAGTTCTTTCAAAGGTTTTATCGAATGGAATGTAAGATTGAATATCATTGGCGTATATGAAAAACTTCATGTTCAGATTTTCTAAGAGAGCACATTGGAAGGAGGTAGATGTTGAATAGGGTTGCTGAGAGTCCTGAGCCTTTTGGAACTCGTGTCTATTGAAAATATGTCTGATAATTGGTTGCTTAATTTTACTTGGAAAGATTTATTCTTAAGGAAGGAGGAGAACCATTTGTGAACTTTTCCGTCAATTCCAATTTTTTTAGTTGTTGGCAGAGTAGATGGCCCACAGTGTCAAATGCTGCTTTTACATCTAGTAGAACCAGTAAATAAGAATCATTATAATCAAATCCTTTTAGCATTTGTTTGTTAGGGATATGAGTAGAGTTTTAGTGAACATTTTTTTCTAAATCCAAATTGGTTTGGGAATAGAATTTTGTGCTCATCCAGGTGATTTTCTAATTGAGATAAAACTGCTTTTTCTAATGCTTTTGAGATGAAAGGTAAGTTTGAGATTGGTCTGTAGTTGCCCCAGTCATCTAATTTTCCAGTTTTATTTTTCGAACTTGGTTTCACAATAGCTTGTTTTGCCGTCTTGGGGACTATTCCTCGTGATAGAGTTGTAACATCTTCCTTAGGAACAAGAACTACAGGAGAAACCCAGGGTCTCTGAGATTTCTTTATAACCCCTAGAGCTAGCATCTCATCAGACTCCTGACTCATGTGCTTCTCAACCTCAGCAGATACTCGATAAGCACTCTTCTTCAATGGTTTATGGCTACCAGTATCTTCATTGTGAATAGCAAAGTGAGTAAGTTCTGGTTTTTTGGAAATACATCAGCTGTTTCTGTGTAGGGGTTAATTGCGAATAACTGCAGATGATCCCCACTGGGGAGTCGACACCATGGGACAGGGGAGGCTGGCTTACACTCCCTGGCCGCCAGTCAAAATCCCGCAACACGGTTCTGGGGCAGGTCTAAGGTCGGACGGGGTGTACAAGGTTGCCATGTCCTTTATCTTGCCAGAGGCTGAGGCCTAGGATCTAGAGCAGTGGTTTCCAACCTGTCCTGGGGGGACCCCAGTCAGTCAGGTTTTCAGGATATCCACATGAATATGCGAGAGAGAAAATTTGCATGTTCCCTCCGAACCCAGGCCTGCCGCAGAACCCCGTTGCGGGACTTTGACTGGCAGTCAGGGAGTGTAAGCCAGCCTCCCCTGCCCCCATGGTGTCAACTCCCCAGTGGGAAGGGCCATCTACAGTTATTCGCAGACCGATGGACTTAGATTACATTGGACCTCTGGGTCCTGTCCCTCGTGCGCCAGGGGTACAGGTTGCATTTCCAATGAGTTCCATCCCGTTCTCTTCCATGTCCACGGTGGAAAGAAGTAGGGAACCTACAGATACTTTGAGTAGAGCTCTGCGCCCTCTTAATGGCTCGGGTAGTCGAACCAATTCTGCCAAGCCTCCGGGGCGATGAGTTCTACTCCAGGTATTTCCTGATTCCCAAGAAAACTGGAGACTGTAGGGAACAGCCCTGAGATACGCAGAGGGAACAGACGACGCTGGCGATGAAAAAACTGTAAAAAGCAAAGAAACAAGTGTGAGGTCCATGACCACGAGGCAAAGCTTTGCAGAAAGGAAGAGACAGAAGAGGGACCCTGCGTGGATGCCTGGTTAGCGGCAGGCTGGGTGTGCTCGGTGTGTCAGGCAACGTTTCTAGAAGCTCTGACAAAAGCTTTCTGTGCCGGGCTCATAAGAACCTGCCATGTGGGGTCAGACCAAGGGTCCATCAAGCCCAGCCATGTGCGAGGACTACCATCCTGCTTGTCTTTGCAGACCACTGATAATTGGCAGGAATGCACGGGGATGATCTTGTGGCTTACCGTCTCTCTGGCATGCATCACACAATCGACATTAGTCAGCTATGGCTCCAGATACTCCCGGCCAGTAAAAATTCAATGTCAGTCGGGTATGTGTATGCGTTACTCCCTGGTGTCCTGCTAGTGGAGTATAATGTGCAAGCTGCAGGAGTTGTTCCCTGTACGCTTTGGGCACTATAAGCTGTGTGCCAGCTGTCCAAGGCTTGCTAGCATCAACAGGATCAGTCTCCCTGTACAGCAAGCCCACTTTCCATTGGATAAGGTCTTTCTGGGTTTCATTTGATGGTTGGCCAGCCCACTGCCGCCGGGCTTCCAGGTCAGGGTCACAATGTCGTGCTTCCTAGAAAGCAAGTCTCTGGCCATAGCTGGAAGGGTCTCTGCTGGTGACTCTGTCAGATCAGGGTCAACAGTCTGGTCAATAAGTGTCAGACGAGTCAGACTCTCCCATACTCACGGCCCTGGGCACCTTGGGAATTGGTTCTGCTGGAATCACTGGAGAGCCAATCCCTGTTGCACGATCACCTGGTTCCACTTGGACTGGCTCAGGGTCTGGAAGTGCAGGGGTGATCTCTGCTGGTTCTACTTGTTGGGGCGCCAGAGTCTGACTTCTGGTTACCATAGCAGAAACGTTGGCTCCGCTGTTAAGGGTAATGTTCATTGGACCCATGTCCACAAGCATTGGTACCGGCAAGTTTTTCATTCCTCCTATTTCTCTGTATCCAGGCTTGGTATCCCAATCCAGGTATACTCGAGCAACGGGTACAGTCTCTTGGGGTCCTTTGGCCAGCCCTACATCGGCAGTGAGCCCCGAAAGAAAAGCACCTTCTGGCACCAGCTCTGGTCACAGTAAAGTCATGCTAGAGTCAGTGTCCACAAGCCCAGTCAGCTGGGTCTGATTCACAGTTACTGGGGTGCTGTAGTGTTGTGGAAGCTCATCTGCCATCTTGTTTGATGATTGACTAGTAACTCCTTGTGTTCTTGCTACTGAGTAGGCCTCATCCCTGCTGCCAGCTTCGGTGCAGGAACTGGAGTGTTTCTCAGTGCAGGTTTGGGGATGCCTGGGCAATCTGCTTGAAATGGCCTGTGCACCCACACTGATAACAAGGATGTTCAACGGCAGGGGAGAAGAAAAACTGATACTTCACGCATATCCAGCATAGCTCTCTGCTTCAACGGCAGGGGAGAAGAAAAACAACCAATAAGGGCTGAATAACATAGTCTGGGTAAAACAAAAAAGCATGGGTGTAGCTTGCTTATTGCGGCGGTTACTTCCCCTACTACCCCTAACTAATCAAGCTTGATATTTCACTTGGATGCAGCTCCATCACTGCTCTCTACATTAATGGTGGGGGTGGAAGGGAAATAGAACCAAAGAGCTAAGAGAAACAGATAAGTATGAGAAAAAATGTGTGAAGCTTGCTGGGCAGACTGGATGGGCCGTTTGGTCTTCTTCTGCCGTCATTTCTATGTTTCTATGATTAAAAAGTCTTTTGGTTTCTGAGGAAAACTGGGAGCTTTGCTGATTGTTTCCAGGAACATTAGATTTAGGGCCTTGACTTCCCTTAGTTCCTGGCTGTTGGGGATATGGACGGCTTCTCTCTGCTAATCAGGGACAGTTAGCCACAGAGATGGAGTCTTGGATATGAGCCTTTTCCATCTCCATTTTCTGAAGCTGAAATTCCCGCTCTTCCTGCCGCCATCTGTCTTCCTGCTCTGTCACTGTTGGTCCTCCTGCTGTTGCTGACGCAGCTGCATGTAGATCAGCTTGGGTGGCATCAAGCCCTACCAGTTCTCAAGCCTGTGCCAGTAGAAAGTCTGGTCTCCCCCAGGAGTGGAACTTAGGATGGGCTGTTGCCGCCTCACCAGAAGGGGTAAATCCAACAACTCCTCCTCGCTGTGGACATCCAGATGCTCTTGTGTTAGGTTAGGCAAGTCCAGCGTCTGATGGTCTTTGCTATCCGCCTTCAGCCTGCAGTCATCTTCCATGTGCACACAGCTAATCTCCTAACCCTGCCAACAAGACTGAATGGGGAAAGGGACCCTATTACTGCTGCACTCGCTCACTATGCTCTGTGTCTGAACCACTCAGTGGAAGATGATACTCACCCCACGCACTGAGCCTGATAATGCCACTGCTGCCACCAGAAAAGAACAGAGGTCTGTCACATAACGCCATTTGCCACCCCTAACATTCACTCAGGGTAACCCTGTGATCACTTGGAGGATCCCGTCAAGCCCTGCCCAGGCCAACCTGCGCCTGCAGACTACACTGCATCTACGCTGGCAACCTCCCACCTACCAACTGGATTCCTGCTAGCCTCTGGGCAAGTTCCCTACCTGCAA
This sequence comes from Rhinatrema bivittatum, assembly GCF_901001135.1. NCBI lineage: Eukaryota > Metazoa > Chordata > Amphibia > Gymnophiona > Rhinatrematidae > Rhinatrema > Rhinatrema bivittatum. The sequence continues at coordinate 23,801,463 of NC_042616.1, forward strand.
GCTATCCCCTTGTGGCTTCTAGGCACACTGAGGCCTCTCACAACCAAGGACTGCACAGTTCCTAGAAATACACCCACAGACCAAATATATATATTACCAGGATCGTTAGTCTAAGACAGGCAGAGCTAACAAATTAATAAGTTTATTAAGAAAAAGTAAGATAAAAGATTTAAACTGTAAATAGAAAGGGCAAAAAAAACCCTACAAATCATGCAAAACCCCTGTTTTGCTACGATTGCTACTTAGCTGGATAACTTATCCAGCTAAGTAGCACTGCTTCCGATCCACCTGCTGCCTTCCCCGCAACTTACTCAGCCATTGAACATAACTGGATATTCAGCAGCGGTAAGATAGATGGATAAGTCCTACTTATCCAGCTTTCTGACATCTGAATATCAACCTCCCTGATTCTTATAGCTTACTTGATAGAAATGGAGAAGTTTTATTGTTCTTGCATCCAGCTTTTTAATATCTTTATTAGGCCAATCTTCTATTCCAAAACTACATGAAAGCATGTGAACTGAATGTGACTCCTGTGCAACATTCCTGGTGGCTTGCAAGGTCTTCCTTGCTACTGAAGCTTTTACCACAGACCATACATGAAATTGGTTTCACTCCAGTGTGGATTCTCTGATGCCACAGGAGATGTCTCTTCCGACTGTAGCTTTTTCCACATTCAATACATTTAAATGGTTTTTCTCCAGTGTGGATACTCTGGTGCGATATAAAAGATGCCTTCCAACTGAAACTTTTACCACATTCAACACATTTAAATGGTTTTTCTCCGGTGTGGATTCTGTGATGCAATATGACAGATGTCTTCCGACTGTAGCTTTACCACATACAATACATTTAAATGGTTTTTCTCCAGTGTGGATTCTCTGATGCAATGTAAGAGTCATCTTCTGACTGAAGCTTTTATCACATTCAATACATTTAAATGGTTTTTCTCCAGTGTGGATTCTCTGGTGGATTATGAGTTTGCACTTCTTACTGAAGCTTTTACCACACTCAATGCATATAAATTGACTTTCTACTTTGGGGATTTCTTCTGTTCTGAGTCAACTGCCTTCCCACGGAAACTTTTTTCAGACTGAATACAAGACGACCGTCTCTCACCAGTAAGATTTTTTGTGTCTCCTGAAATAACTTCCTCTTCACATAAACCTTTATTGAATTCATTACTTGAAAATGCTCTCTCTCCTGCTTGGAATTTTCGTTGTCTTGTGAAGTTTCCTTTCTGATTGAAGTTTCTGTCACCATCAGTACTAATGAATAATTCTTCTCTCTGTATTTCTTGGTTTATTATTAGGTCTTGCGTTTGAATGATGTTTCCTCCACTTTCAGAACATGAAAATGTTCTCTCTTCGGGCTCCATTTTCTGGTGATGTAATAAAGAGAACTCAGAACTGTAAGATTCCCATCTTGAGGGCAATGAGAGGGTCTCTTACCTGTGTGCGTTCTTTGGTGTATTACTAAGGATTCCCTGCAAGAAAAGGTTTTCTTGCATTCAATACAAGTGAAAGTGCTCCCTTCAGTGTGGATTCTCTGGTGTAATTTCAGGGTTAACTTCTGTTTGCATGGAAAAGGTCTCTCTCCTGGGTGACTCCTCTGGTGCAATACAAAATGACATTTTCTATTGAAGTTTTTCCCACAAGTGTCACAGTGAAAGGATTTCTTCCATTCCTCCTCTTTCTGCTGGAGGTCAGAAGTTATTTGATCATTTTTATTAATCTGGAACGGTCTCTCTACTCTCAGGTCTATCTGGTGGAGGTCAGAAGTTAATTGATCACTGTTATTACTCTGGAAATGTCTCTCTGCTCTCAGATTTCTCATGCGGTATTCAAAACTCATTTGATCACTGTTATTACTTTGGAAGGGATTCTCTCTTCTCAGGTGTCCCTGGTGCTCAGGGATGTCTGTGAACTCCCTGTCACTTCTCTCACAAGCAGTGACTCCATCCGGTGACTCTTCTGCAAAGTCTTGCTGCTTCTTCTGTGATTCCTGCTGTCTTTCCTAATATCTCCTCCCTCAGTCCTCTGGCAAGATTCTCACAGAAATTTCCTGATTGTTTGGTGTAAGTGCCAATACTATAGGGTGTTCTTCTCGAGCCTCCTCCCTCTTCTCTTCCTGTATGACTTATTGTCTGCTGGATATAAAAAGAAGGAATTAATCATGTGACAGTGACAATGGCATGGAAAGCTATCAATGACCTGGGATGAGATGTTTTGAAGGATCACACAATGGAACGCATGGGATCTCTGATAGTAGAAAATTCTGTGACTTAGCAAAAGCTTTAGGGACGCCTCTGAAAACTCCTGTGTGATGTCTTTATAGAAATATTCAGAGAAGTTAAGAAAATCAGTGGGTTCTCTTTCCCATACTGTGTGGATACAGAAATAAAGCTGATGCAATACAGGAACTTTGAGATCACCCAAGGTGCCCTCTTTAGGATTCCTGTAGGTCTGGTTCCTCTGGGCTTATCTACTATTTATTTAATAACATTTATGATCTGCTTATAGCAGATCTGCCAAACTAAACATTATAATAACAAATTTAAATAATAATCATTGACCATTAATTTAGAGATATAAAAACAAGCAGGGAATCACAAAATAAATGGAACATCTACTCCTACAAGCAAGTGTTGCTTACTGTAAACGGTATTTTCACATAGATAGCTGGATGAATCAGCCATGCTGTCTGTCTGAAACAACTCCCGGTGGCCCTGAGGCAGGAACTTCTGTAGAATGCTCAGAAGCTGTGTTCCTGCACGCCTACATGGCCCCCTTCCCGTACAACTGCCTGGGTCGCCTCAGTTGGTTTGGAAAAGCATGGATAAGCAGCGAACCGCAATAAAGAAGAAGTGCAGACAGAAAGACAGAGTCCGTCCAGGGAGGACAGAGGGGATGCATGGCTAACTCATCCTGCTATCTTCGGAAGAAACCCTCTGATTATGTAAGCAAACTTGCTTCCCCCCGCAGAGAGCAGGCTGAATTAGCCATGCGTCTGTGGGAGTCCCCAGCTAGAGAAGACGAAGCAACACTGTTTGTTTGTGTCTAAAGGTGTCAGTCTTATTTGGACGTGCTGATGATAGTCCATGTGCAGAGTATCTCTGTGATCGGTGGACATAATGCAGAATTTCTGGTCCCTTAGAGGCATCTGAACTCACTTGCTGTTAGAGACAGTAGTTCAGATGTGAAGGTATTGCAGCGAGGACCAGTAGTCAGTAGCTCTTGCTACTAGGACCTGAACCGGCACGTTGCACAGATGAGCAATTGAGGTAGCCACGGCTCTCGGGCGAGTGAATTCCGTAAACTTTGAGTCTAAGCGTTATGAGCGGGAAGAGACAGCAGAAATGAATACATTGGGTAAGCCAACTGGCTAATGTTTCGTTTGGCTTACCATAACCCTGGAGCATTTGGGTTGAAGGAGAGGAAGAGTTGCGACTGTCGGTTGGACAACTGAGTCCTTTGCTTATACTATGCTAGGGCTCTCTTGCAAATCTCGCGTATGTAGCAGACCTTCCCGTTTGGAGGCATGTGGCTTGGGAACGAAGGTTTGCAACGTTATTGTCGATTCAGATGAAAGAATGAGACCAACCTCAGAAGGAAGGTGAATGAATGAATCTGTAAAGTGCCTTTGTCATGGTAGAATTATATATAAGGTGGTAGTGTACTAGCGCTTGAAGCTTGCAGACTCGTCTTGCTGAGGTTATTGCTACTAGGAATAATACTTTCCACTTGATGAACTTCAATGAAGCTGTTTGCATGGTTCAAATGACGGAAGCATGAGCGATTCTAAAACCAGGTTTATTTCCCGGGATCACCAGGCATGATATCGGGAGAGGTGGGGGTGGAATCTCAATGCACCCCTCATGAAAGAGATGTGTGACATTGAATTTCCTTGGACTGAAGGATGGTACGCCGCTATAGTACTGAGGAGTACTCTGATGGATGAAACCACCAGCCCGAGACAATACATGTAGATATTTTAATAACTGCTTTGGTGAGGAATCCAAATGGATTGAGCAATACAGACATGCACCAATGAAGATATCTGTGCCATAGAGAGGAATATCGAGTAAGAAAAGGGAAGTGATTATCCCCTTGTACAGGTCCCTTGGTGAGGCCTCACCTGGAGTACTGGGCTCAGTTCTGGAGACCGTATCTCCGAAGGGACAGAGACAGGATGGAGGCGGCCCAGAGAAGGGCGACCAAAAAGGTGTATGGTCTTCATCCATGCCTTATGAGGAGAGATTGAAGAATCTAAATATGTACACCCTGGAGGAAAGGTGGAGGCAGGGGTGATATGATACAGACTTTCAGATACTTGAAAGGTTTTAATGATCCAAAGTCAACGACAAACCTTTTCCATTGCAAAAAAATCAGCAGAACAGGGGTCACGATTTGAAGCTCCAGGGAGGAAGACTCAGAACCAATGTCAGGAAGTATTTCTTCACGGAGAGGGTGGTGGATGCCTGGAACGCCCTTCCGGAGGAAGTAGTGAAGACCGGAAATGTGAAGGACTTCAAAGGGGCGTGGGATAAACACTGTGGATCCATAAAGTCTAGAGGGCGTGAATGAAGAGTGGGTGGCTCGCGCAGAATGACTGCTACTACCTGGACATAATACCCTTATTCAATAAACACACACACGGTTAATTGCGACTCCAACATTGCTCTAAGCTTCAAAGGCAAGAGAAATGTGGAAAAAAGGATTTGCATTCACAAAAAAAGCAGGGAGTGCTTGCTTGTTATGGCGGTTACTACCTGTTATTTCACTTTCAATGCATATCCAGCAATAGCTCCTCTGCTTCAAGGCAGGGGAGAAGTCTATACTTCACTTTCAATGCATATCCAGCATAGCTCGCTGCTTCAAACGGCAGGGGAATGAAGTAAAAGTCTGGATCTATACAGACAACAACCAACAAGGACTGAATTACATAGTCTGGGTAAACAAATAAGCATGGTGTAGCTTGCTATTTGCAGCGGTTACTACCCCTAATTAATTAAGCTAGATATTTCTCTTAGAGCAGTTCCAACACTGCTTTCTACATTAATGGTAGAGGGGAGGAAGGGAAATAGAACCAAAAGGTTACTAAGAGCCAGAGTAACAGATAAGTATGAGAAAACAAAAGGTGAGAAACTTGCTGGGCACGACTAGATGTGCCGTTTGGTCTTCTTTCTGCCGTCATTTCTATGTTTTCTTTCTTGTGGACAGCCTTCCTGGAGGAGATGAGGAATCTTGAATCTCTGCCGGAATAGGAAGATGACTCAGCACTTCCCTTTCAATCTCCATGCCGTCAAATGAAGCGAGTCCTGCATGGGATGAAGTAGGTCCCATCCTCTTGTGTATGAGGCCCACTCTGTTTTGTAGGGGGACTGGGTGGCTGTACAGAGAGATGTATGAGGTAGGCATACCACAGGTTGCCTGGACCATGCCGGCGTTACAAGGATGAGATCTGAGTTGTCCTTTGATGCACTTTTGGAATTAACCTGACTTATCAGCGGAATCATGGGTGGGGAACACATAGAACAGGATTCCCCTTCCATGGAAGTAGAAAGCATCCTGAGCTACTACTCTCTGATCGTTCAGGTACAGAGAGCAAATTTTGGCAGCTTTGTGTTGTTTTTAGTTGCGAAAAGATCCATGTGGGGTGTCTCCCATCTCCTAAAGAGGGACTGTGCTACATCCTGGTGGAGTTCCCACTCGTGGGAATGAAAGATTCTGCTGAGCCTGTAGGCTTCTGTGTTCTCGATTCCCAATAGGTAGGTTGCCTGTAACCAAATGGAGTGTGCCAGTGCCCACTCCAGGATTAGGACCGATTTCCTGCAAAAGTATCCTGGAACCAGACATGCCTTCTTTGTTCATATAAAACATGGCCACTTGATTGTCTGTATAGACCATGACCGTTTCCCCTCTAGTAGATGTGAGATAGTATGGTTGGCGTTCCTTGTAGTATCACAGCTCCAGCAGGTTTAATTGGAAAGTTTTCTCATTGGGGGACCAAATACCTTTCGTCTTGTAGTGCAAGATATGCACACTCCATCTCTTTGTGGATGCATCTGTAGTCAGGACAACCTGATGTGTCGGGTTCTGGAAAGGCACTCCCGACTGTATGGTCCAAGTGATCAGGCCACTAGTCCACATTCCAAGATTCATTGCTGAGTCATGGCCACTTTCTATGACATGGGATGTGTACTGAGACCCACCGAGACTTAAGTCCCCATTGAATTCAGCGCATTGTAGGTGAGTATGCGGGAAGACTACATACATCGCCGCAGCCATATGCCCAAAACGGTGAGAATCTGCGAGGCTGTGTGGGTTGAATGATATCCTTCAATGTCGAGGCTAGATCCCAAAAGTCCTGAATCCAGTCTGCAGGGAGGAAGGCTTTGCAAAGTCCCATATTTTATGAAGGGCTTGAGAGGGGTCGAGATTGGACTTCTTGTAATTTATGACGAAGCCCAGATTTTCTAGACAGGTATAGGTCCTAGTCTGATAGGTGCAGAGTAGTTTCTTGATTGGGGGCCATGAGCAGCCAATCGTCAGGTAGGGGAAAGGCCTTTATTTCCTTCTTGCGAAGGTGGGTCACAGCTACTGCTAAGCAGTTTTGTGAATACTCTGGGCGCTGAAGATAAGTCAAATGGTAGGACCTTGTATGATAGTGTTGAGTGTTCACTTGGAAACAAGAATAGCGCTAGGAAGAAGGGTGGCATTGGAACGTGTACATATGCATCCTTCAGGTCCAAGGAGCACATCCAGCATTGGGTTGCAGAAAAGGTAGAATGGATTTGAGAGAAGTCATCTTGAATTTCTCCCATAGAATGAATTGTTTGAGGCTCAGAGGTCCTTTCGCTCTTTTTGGGAATGAGGAATTATGGGAATAAAATCCCTGATGTTGCTGACATCAAGGCACAAGCTGGATCGCCTGTTGATGAAGAACAATTGGACTTCCTGTTGGAGAAGGATGTCGCTCCTTTCTCCTCCACAGGGTGGAGCAAGGTGGGGTAATGCCAGAACCTTTTGAAAATTCAGGCAGTTATCCATTCTGCATGAACTCTGAGAACCCAAAAATCCGATGCTATCTGGCCCCAAGCTTGAGAAAAAGGAGTGAGGCAGCCGCCAATCACCCCTTGTAGCTGGGGCTGAGCGAAATTTTAAAAGCTGCTATGCTTTTTTGGCCAACATTTTGCGCCGGCTTCTGAGTGCGCTGGGTCCTGCCCCATCCCCGTAGTTGGGCTTGCTGCAGCTGTTGCTGGTAGGGCGGGGTTTGGTAGGATGAGAATAGCCTGTAAGTATGCCTTGGATAGAAAGGTTTTTCTATGCTGGATAACACCACCTAGTGGATGCCCTGCCTCCTCAGATGACATGAGCGAGGAAACTGTGGCACTTTGCTCCTTGAGTTGCAAAATGTTTCTCCCAAAGCTGGTCTCCAAATAGGTTGTCACCCTTGCATGGGAGATCTGCCAGCTTTTTGTGTACATCACAAATCGTTGCTCGCCCTAGCCAGGCTATTCTTCTGACCGCAATGGATACCACTGAAGTGCAAGTTGACATCTTGAAGGCCTCATAGATGGTGCAATGTAAGTGACGTCAAGCTTTCTTCCCTTGTCCATTATTACTTGATTTTGTGATTGATCACCCGTGGCCTGATTCCCCTCTGATTTCAGTCCCTGAAGGCATTCATACAGATACTGTGAAATATAAAATTGATGCTGAATTTTTGCATTAAGCATAGCACCTTGGAATACCTTCTTGGCAAAATTGTTGTGGTATTGGCTATCTTTGCCTGGGAGCATGTTGGAATAGAGCCTGGTTTTCTTGGCCTGCTTCATGGCAGATTCTACTACCACGGACACATGGGGTAACAGGACTGGTCCATAATGTAGAGAATTTCTCATTTTAAATTTCAAGTCCGACTTTCTGGATGTGGCAGGCACAGAAAAGGGTGACTCCTATGACTTATCCATGACTGCATCCAGGACAGAGTGGGAAGGGAGTGCTGTCAGCTCCGAAAGGATATAAAACATTTTTAGGATCCCATGAACTTCAAATCTAGGATCTGGTAAACCCTTTGGTTTCCATTTTTAAGAAGGTTTCCAACCTTTTCAATAAACGTAGAATACAACAGGTCCTCAGGAGGAGAAGTGATTTGTGTGGATCCTCTGGGGGATATTAGGGTATGCCCATAGACGAACCTGGAGAGAGCGGAGAGGAGGTATGCCGGTTCATGGTCTGGTCTGAAGCTGGCCTCATTTCACCAAGTGCCTAGTCTTCTTCCGACATGTCTTGGAGGGGAGAAGAAGGAATGGAATGAGGCCTCTTCTGATGGACTAGAGGGTGGCTCCAGCTGTCGACCCAACTCCAAAGAGTCAAAGAAAGGTCTGGAGGATTCATGTCATTTGTGACATGGCATGTGAGGCCACACCCTGCATGTGATGGGGGGGTTGATGTAGTTTCCTTCTTCTTGTTTTTAGGTGGTGAAAAACCATGGACTGTCTCCAGACTGTCGGTCCTCATAGCCCTAGAAGTAGGAGCCTCTGATTGAACGATAAAGGGGTCCAGATGCCTCATATTCCCATTGTGAGATTTTAGCCGTTTTCCTGACTGTTCCTGGGACATCAGTAACTTCTTTTTTTTGTGTTAAAATGGTTGAGAGTTCTGTGTTGACACTACCCCTGTCCAAGGCTAAAGAGGAATGTCCAGATATGTGAAGAACATTTACCTCAGAAGCCTCTAAGCCCTCCAGCTCACTGGGGGTGCTTAGCATTTGGGGGTCTCTTCTAGGTGGGTCCTAGGAGCTCTCAGTGACTGATATCTGAGATGTCTTGCACTTTTCCGTCAGGTGCGTTGAGTAAACATGGTGAGATTTACTCTTAGCTTTACCTCCCGTGAGGGGCTTTCCTGCCAACACGTGCTTTGAGCTTGATTGTGTTGATGTAGTGGAGGTCGACGCCTACTTATTTATTTATTTATTTAAAGATTTTTTTATACCGATTTTCCTACATAAAATGCATATCAAACCGGTTTACAATAAAACAGAATGAGCAGGAAGTAAAATTCCTTCAGGTGTTTCTTGTTGTGGTGACTGACGCTGTGCCTTGGTAGTCGTGTGTCGGTTCATGCTGTACATTGTGCTTCATGCGTTGTCATTGCGCTGGTCACCCTGCTTTGATGATGAATGGGTCAACGCAGTTGATGCAGGTTGCTTTTTTTTCATCTGCGCCATAACACTCGATGCACTAGGGCTTTGTCACCTGTGCCCTTACCTCCCGACTCCTTAGGGGCTTGTACTTAGTCTCTTCTTGGAGGACAGCTCTAAGGACGATGCTTGTCTTTACTCTTCCAGTCTCCTGGGCTCCCTACCTGCAGAAGAGTGTCTGGAGCGGCGAGTAGGGGCGTAGGAGCCCGAAGAGGCTCCTTTCATTTCCCGGAATCTGGTGTATCTTGGCGGTCCGCTGTCACTGGGCCGGCAGGATGCCTGATCATGGTCCGGCCCCAGGCATAAGTAGAAGTAATTATGCCCATCAGTGACTGACAATTTTACCACATTGACAAGATTTAAAACCTGGGGTCTTTGGTGCCATGATAGCACTGAAAAGTGCTGTTTGGGGGTTCACCGAGGTGAAGTTAGTGAAGAAAGAGGAAAAACTTGAAGAAAAAGATGAAATGCGCACGAGAGAGGAGCCCGCGTCCGGTAGCTGTATGGGAAAATACAGAACTGAGGCGATGCAGGCAGTCGCGCAGGAAGGGGCCACACAGGCGCACGGGAGCACAGTTCTGACCATTCTAAGAGAAGGTCCTGCCTCGGGGCCCATCAGGAGACATCCCAGACAGACAGCATGGCTAATTCAAGCCTGCTATCTGTGGGAAAACTGGCTCTTAAGACAATCAGTCACTGTAATTTGGTTCGCACTGCGTCCTGTTTACAACAGAGTTGCATGGAGAAACCAGAAAGGCATCAGTAACTGATCAGATAAATTCCTGATCATCGAGCCCTCTCAAAGCTTCATTAGGAAGAAAGAGAGGCCCTGAATCTAGAGTTCCCATCCTTTTCAGTCTTCTTGGAATGAAAGAAAAGGGATTTACCAGAAGTGCGAGAACTCAGACTCCCCAAAACTCCATTCGAGCGAAACCACCAGGAGTCACAAAAATTGCCCCCTGGAAAAAGGACTGTGAAACAGGTTTCTTGTCTTCTGGCAAATGAGGGAGCACGGAAACAAATTCCCCACTCGTGGAACCAAGGGATACATGCTGGTTAGGGGGTCAACCTTGTTTAGAATTATATCCTGGAGAACAGCACTTCGAGGGGAAAGAAGAGAGAAATCAACCACTAGGTTTCCCCTCAGAGAACCATAAAACCAGCACCTGTGGAATCAGAAGAAACACCAGACTCGCCATTCTGGCCTATAGCAAAGGTTCATTAAGGCCAGCCTCCTGACAGATTTGCCCTCCTGGGCCATACCAAAATTTCATCAAGGCCAGCCACCTCACTCTCATAGTGACCCAACCATGTATGAAGCATCTGATCGGGTCCCTTGTTGAAAATGTAGGAAGCCTGCATCATCAGGAAGACCAGCTTGTCTATTTGGACCTGACAAACCACAGAGACTTCATACAAACATGACCCCTTGCTAACTAGAAGGAAGTGGAAGAGGGAAATAGAGTTTTGGACTGCCCTCTGTTCTATGATTGAGGCCTGTTACAGAGATACCAAACATCAATGCGCGGGTCCTTTAGCCCAATGCAAAACCTCAGAATCATTTTGTATGTGTAGATACCCTATTCAAGTATCAAGACTCAAGTCGGTTCCCCCAACAGAGAAGTCATTATCACTGTGAGCACACCGGGGACTTGCCATACTGGGTCAGACCAAGGGTCCATTAAGCCCAGTATCCTGTTTCCAATAGTGGCCAATCCAAGTCATAAGTACCTGGCAAGTACTCACACATTAAATACATCTCAAGCTATTATTGCTTACTAATTAATAACAGTTTATGGATTTTTCCTCTAGGAACTTATCCAAACCTTTTTTAAACCCAGTTACACTAAGTACCGTAACCATATCGTCTGGCAATGAATTCCAGAGCTTAACTATGAGCTGAATGAAACATTTTCTTCGATTTGTTTTAAATGAGTTACTTGCTAACTTTGTGGAGTGCCCCCTAATCCTTCTACTATTTGACAGAGTAAATAACCGATTTACATTAAACTGTTCAATGATTTTGTAGACCTCTATCATTTCCCCCTTCGTGGCTCTTCCTCTAAACTGAACAGCCCTAACCTCTTCAGCCTTTCCTCATAGGGGAATCGTTCCATGCTCTTTATTCCAATCGCCCTTCTCTGTACCTTCTTCATCGCAACTATATTTCTTTTGAGCTGCACCGGTCCAAGTACAGATCCCTGAGGCACTCCACTGTTTACCCTTTTCCACTGAGAAAATTGACCATTTAATCCCGCTCTCTGTTTCCTGTCTTTTAACCAGTTTGTAATCTGCAAAAGGACATCGCCTCCTATCTAATTTTTTGGTTTACCTGCAGCATCATTATGCCCCTCAGCCATTAAGAGAAAAAAAAAAAAACTTCCTTTCCACAGCATGGAGCCTCACTACTGGCACCTCTTGCAGTGTCCGTGCTGTCAGCCCCACACAAATTAAAAAAAAAAAAAAAAAAAAAAAGCGAGCACCATCCTCTCACCACAAAGTTGTCCTACCAACATGCCCTTCCGCAGTTGGGGCTCTGGGATACAGAACCACTGCCACATGAAGCTCCGGCTTGGTCTAGGTCCCCGGCTGCTCTCACGGAGACGGCCCAGAGAAGAGCGACCAAAATAGTATGCGGTCTGTATCGGAAGACCTAAGAGGAGAGGCTGAAGGATCCAAACATGCATACCCTGGAAGAGAAGGGGCAGGGGAGATAGGATATGGACGTCAGGTACATAAAAGGTTTTAATGATGCATGATCCTCGAACCTGATGTGGGCAAGGAAACTGTCATTAAATGAAACTGGTAGGGATGAATTGGAAGAAACGACAGGAAATATTTATTCATGGAGAAGGGTGGTGGATGCCTGGAATGCCCTTCCAGAGGAGGAGGTGAAGATGAAAACAGTCAAAGAATTCAAAGGGGCATGGGATAAACACTGTAGATCCCTAAAGGCTGGAGGCTACATGGGGGTAACCTGCACGGAGCGGCAGTTACTACCACACGAAACTTGCCGCGCAGGCCGAACGGATCATTTGCTCTTTTGCTGCTGTCGTTCCTATGTTTCAGCAGCGTGAAAATCATTGTCCAAAATATATCTTAATTGGCAAAGAAGTCACAATTTGAGGTAGCCTCTGACTTTAATACTGACTGAATCTGAAATCTAAAATGTAAACAAGTATCAAAAAATCAAAACCCACATTTTTTGTATTGGTTTTAAATTGAATCGGGTTCCCATTTATTGTCATAGGACAAGAGATTAAATCAAAATTAGGCGCATGATGAAGTCCGAGGTACACTGCTTCGGTTTTTAAGAAATTAAGCATTAAATTGTCAAACGTGCATCCTGAAATAACAGTAAGACAATGCCTAATAAAACCCATCACCACTGCTATCTCTTCTCTGACAGGGAAACTTCATATCATCTCCATATCTCCTGAACTCTATCCCACGCTGGTCAATCAATAACCAAAGTTGCTGGAGAGAGGCATTCAAGAGAGCGGCAGACAATAGAGACCCCGCATTGTGAGCCACAGCATTCGGGCTTCTCTCATTCATCCATACTCACTGATTCCTCTCACTTAAGTAAGACTGGAACCACTGATAGACCCCCGGCTGACGTCCATGGTCTCTAGGACGAAGGGGTGGGTGGTTTAATGTGAAACTTATAAGCTGAGGGGCAGAGAGGATGAACAGAGGTGGAAAGCAAATTCTGGCAGAAAATCACTGACTTTCTCTTGTTTTTTATTGGTTGTAACCAACACTGATAAATTCCCAGGGAAAATAAAATGAAAATAGAAAACCAAGTCCCTCTCTAGATCAGAGAACTGGTGGGAGGAAGGGAGGGTGGAAGGGTCAGTGGCTGATTTATAGGGGAGGAAACCAGGAAGACGTGAACGATGGCCCAATGGTCCAGATAACCCTGCTCCCATCTTAAGAAGGTGCACGGGGCTGGGACAGGCCTGGATTAGCTGGAAAGCAGGGACGGGTTTAGTTTTTTCCTGCCCCTTGCACTCTTGGTGCGGTCGTTCCCCCACCCCCATGGAGGGTCCGACCACAGGGCACAGAAGGTCTAAGGGACACAGCCCCCAGGGTTTCCTACAGCAGAGGAGGGCTAATGCTGCAGCCCAAAACAGAAACTTCTGAAGCTTCCTGGCAAACCCTGCCACCTTTTCCACTGTATCATAGCTTAGGGGCTGTGCCCACACTCGCTTCACTCACCAGCCTGCCAGGGGGCTCTAGGGGTTCGTGCCTAGGTGGAAAATACAAAGAACGGCAGGGTAGGGAAGTGACACTAAATGAAAGGAAGGGCAGAGAGCGAGGGTTAGAGAAGTCTCACCCCACCCCACCCCCCTTGACTGAGTGAGTGTGGATGTTAAGGGAACCCCTCCCAAAACAAGAGCAAGCGATAATTGCTTGGCAGCGTCAGAAAGTGGGTTGAGGACTCCATCAGCTGGATGTGTACATTTTCGGGCCCTCGGATTTGCTATGTTGGGGGCAGGTCTCTGTCTCTCCCTCTCTGTGTGTGGGCACTGGTCCTCCCTACCCCTCAGCTGTGTATGTGAGTGACAAGGCGAGATGAGTGGCGGATGTGTGTGGAGGAGGGGGAGACCCACCTTTTATGTTCTACTAACCCTCCCTCCCTCTCCTCTGTGAGCGTGGGGATGGGATTGTGTCTGCACGTGCAGTTTCACCCTCTCCCACTGCACTCCCTCCCTCCTCCATGTGCGCATGTGTTGGGGGGAAGCCGAGAGCGAGGGCGGGTGCGTGTGTGTGTTGTGGGATGTAACTTTCCCCTTGCAATCTCCACCACATGTACACGGGGGCGAGGAGGAGTCTGTGTGTTTAGTATGGGGCCGGTGTGAGTGATATTACAGATGAATTGTATGGAAAGAAGGACGCTGGGTGGGTGGGTCCTCTCCCCCTCACCTTCCCCAGATGTGTGTGAGACACAGGGGGGTTGATGTGAGGGTCTGGTGTGTATCGGGGAGTGACTGAAGGTGTACGGGGGGGGGGGGGGGGAGGGAGCGAGTGCAGGGCTGTGTACAGGTGGGAGTGAATGGGAGCGCCTGCGTGCGGGCGATGGGCTGCAGGGGTGTACGCGTGAATTTGCAGGTGCATTTGTGGGGTGGATGCACGTGTGCGCGCGCACTTGCTCGCAGGGGGGTGGATGTATGGTGTGTGTGGCTGCATGGTGTGGGGGGTGCATGCATATGAAACCGCACCAGCTCTTCTTCTGCTGGTGGGGATCCAGGAAAAAACACCCCCCCACCACTTTTCTTCTCCTGGTGCTGCTGGTTTTTCTCCCTTGCTACCTGCTCCATTGATGGCGCCGTGGCTGCAGTGATTGTCCCCCGTGCTGTGAGTGTCCTTGCCCCTCCTTTGCTGCCTATAGCCCCTCTTCCTGCTTTGGGTGATGTTCAGATGCGACGTAATGATTCCTGAAGCCCTAGTAATCTTATAATATATTGAGACAATAAAATAGGTTTCCCAATCTTACTTGTGTCTGTTACGCTCCTGCCCACAAGAAGCATGGGCAGACTCTTACCTTGTTACAGCCACAGCCAGCCGGGCTGCTTCTTTCTCCCTGAATCAGCTGGGGCCGTTCCTACAGCTCTTGCCATGCGGTCTGCTCCTCGGCTGCTGTCTCTGCCTTTCCCCGACGTGCTGCTGCGATCCCGGGACCTTCAGCGAGCAGGCCGTCTCTCCCAGTGCCTGCTTCAGCCCGGGTCCTTGCCTGGCTGGGAAGCCGTCCCTGCCAGTGCCTGCACTCTTACCTCTGCTTCTGGGGCTGTCTTCACGGCATGGAGCCGTTCCTGCAGTCAGCCCTTCCCCCCGCTTCCTCTGCAGCCTGCTACAGCTCCCTGCTCGTCATGCAGCCAGCACTTCTCTCTCTCTGCTTCAGTCCTGGTGGCTGGGAGCCGCTCCAGCGACCTGCATTCACCCAGCTCCAGTCCAGGGCTGCTCCGCGGCTTCCTTGGGCCCTCCACGTGGCTGAGGACACCACCAGCTTACAGCTCTTCTCTCCAGCCTCCTAGGGTGCGAGTGCATGCCTCTTTGCTCCTCTTCAAGGGCCAGCCAGGTGTGGCCCCCTGCTGACCCCTCCCTGGGCGTTGTCCACCTCAGCTCTACTAAAGGGCTCAGCTTTCATTGTGTCTTTGCCTTTGCAAGGAGTTGGTCACTCCTGAGATCCTCGTTCCAGGAGATGCCTTGTATCCCAGCCTTCTGCAAGGTCCAGTGTTCCATGTTCCCTGTTGAAGCTTCTTGTCAAGTCGTTCCAGTCCTGATGTCTTCAGTGTTCCAGTCCTGATGTTTGCCTGCCGTTCCAGTCTCAAGGTCTGTCTCTTGTTCCAGTCCTGATGTTCCTGATGTCCATGTTCCAGCCCAGAGGTGTGTCTCCTATTCCAGTATATGTGTTCCAGTCCTGATGTTCCTGATATCCTTGTTCCTGATCCTGATGCCTAACCTGCCTTGTGCTGCCAGGAGTGCAGCGTATTCTCGCCTTGTGCTGCCAGGAGTGCAGCGAACCTGCTTCCTCTTTCCTGTGCTCTCCCGCTCTCTGCATGGTCCGCGACCAGCCTTCCAGGGCTGAGTAGGGCGCGCATGGGACAGGGTGGCCTGAGTAGGGCGCCCTGAGGGTCAGTGCCCATGTCTACCTTCAGCCTTCGTTCCTGCATCCACGTCTATGCATCCTGCACCTCGTTCCTGAGTCCACGTATTTGCCTGAGTCCACGTCTAAGGATCCTGCATCTATGCCTGAGTCCACGTCTATGGATCCTGCACCTCGTCCTGAGTCCACGTCTATGCCCGAGTCTACGTCGTTCCTGAGTCTCGTCTGAATCCATGTTCCAGTCTTCACTGTCCTGGCCTCCATCTGGCCTGCTGCTTCGTGCCGTACCCTGCGGCAGGTCCGAAAGGGCTGGGAACGGTCGGAGGACTGTTCACAAGACCAACATTGCGTTGTTGGGTCTTCCGAAGCGCGCAGGTCCAGAGGAGGGCCTGTCAGCCAGTCTTCACTCCAGCCCTGCTCCCGTCCAGCCCATGCTCGGGCATGCCACGCCTCCCGCGGCACTTCTTCAGAGCCCTCTGGGGTCGAGCCGTGGCCCAAGGACACACATCACCCAGGAGTGGGATCGCTCTCCTAGCGCTCCACAACAGTGTCTGTAGAAATTGTTTTGCTTTTACTGGTTGAGGAAAAGGGACCTCAGGTATCAGCACAGGGAGGAGATCTCAGGGATGGAGGGAGAGGGAAAGAGTATGAGAAGACCAGGGATGGGGTGAGAATAAGGAGAGAGGATTAAGGACAGGAGATTAGAAAGTTTGAAAAGGAGGGGGAGGTTTGGAAATCTAGGATGGGGGAAGAGGAGGAAGGAGAAGAGAGGAGGATGGAGTAAGAGGGATTTCAGAGATGACTATTTGGGATCAGGAGGAGGGGAGAGGTAGGAAGGAGAGAAGAGGAGGTTCCATTACCTGCAGACAGAATCTGAGATCAAGGGAGGGAGATCCAAATTGCTATTGCTGTAGTGGGGAGTGGGAGAGTAGCCCAGAAAAGAGAAGGAGATACTCCATGCCACAGGAGACGGAGGGCTCTGGGGATACACTGGGCTGCTTCATTCTTACAGCATCAGTGATCAGCTGCCAATTTCTTATCAGGGGGTTCACCCCAGCTCTGTCTGCCTCAATCCCGTCCTTCCTGTCCCTACACAAGAGAGGGGGGAAATCCAGGGCTGTGTGCCCATTTACAGTGAGGCGCTGACCCAATGACATTTAGTAAAACATCCTCTGTGTATACTAGAAATGCAGATAATGCAATCCTTACCTAGACCTAGAGAGCTCAGGGTCTCATAATTCTCCTTCATCACCTCCCTGTAAAGCTCCTTCTGCTCTTCATCTAAATACCCCCACTCCTCCTGGGAGAAAGAGACAGAGATGTCCTCAAACGTCACCAGCATCTGAAACACAAACCAGAAACACGTGGAGGGGCTCAGCTGGCTTTAATCCCATAACATTTTATCATGGAAGAGGGGACACCAGGACCCCTCATCCCCAGGAACTGCCAGACTTGTTCCCCTGGACTCAGTTTCCTTTCTGGACCTCGGGGTTTACAAGTCTAATCCCAGAGACCCAGAATATCAAACGTCTCTGCCTGGATAAATCAGTGAACAATAAACCCCAAGATCTAACAGAGCATTATCCAGAACATCAGGAACATCTGATTCTGTCACATCAGGAGAGCTCACTGTGCTCTCATCCTCCTGGCTTGCTCAGCTTGATGGACTCTTGGTCTGACCCAGTAATGCATGTTCTTATGTTCTTAACGTTCCCTTCTCATTTCCAACCACGAAGCTCCATAATAATCCAAACAGCCAATAACACCAGTGTGGCTGTTGCCTGAACATCTCGCCTCCTAGCTTCCTGTGGCCTTGTTGGAAGGTACCAATCTGCATACTAACCCAATCAATACGAGGAGTGCACAGCCTGCCAAATGGACTGAACTAGATGGTTGCCTGTATTTATACCATGTAAGTTACTCAGTATGAACCCATTCTTGTACATTTAACACCATTCTCTGCAATTATATATACTCTGTATACATCAGTAAGTATTATTTAATAAGTTTTATATATTATGAATGATCCTGGCGCACATATCATCATTTCTTTGTTATTACACAACTAACTTCTCCATGTATGGACTATAACTCTGGGTAGAAATTAAAGAGAATAGGTCCGCGAACATTTGGGAGATTGAAAAGGGATCCACGTTCCCAAAAGTGTTGGGAACTCCTGGTCTAGGGTCTGGCAGCTAAGATTTACTGATAAAAAATGCAGAGTTATGAATGTAAAATGCAAAAACCAAAAGGGAGAGAGAGCACTGGGGGTGAAATTCTTCTAAGAACAAAAGAGCAGGATCTGGGGGGCGATTGTATTTGATGATCTTAAAGTGGCCAAAAAGGTGGATAAAGCAACAGCAAAAGCCAGAAAGATGCACAGGGAGAGGAAATAAAGGAGGTGACATTGCCGCTGTATTCGTCCCTGGTGAGACCTCATTTGGAATATTGTGTACAATTTTGGAGACCGCACCTTCAAAGGATAACCCGTTGGATTCGGTCCAGAGGAAGGCTACTAAAATGATCTGTGATCTTCGTTCTGAAGATCTAAACATGTACATCCTATAGGAAAAGTGATGTAGAGGCGATATGACAGAAACATTTAAATACCTGCAAGATTTCCATGCATAGGAGGAGGCTATAGAACAAGGGGTCATGGGATGAGGGTGAAAGGGGGGAGGATTCAGGAGTAAAGAGCAAGTTTGCTTACCGTAAACAGTGTTTTCCGTAGATAGCAGATGAATTAGCCATGCTGTATGGGTACGTCCTCCATGCCACTAGGTGGCAGAGCTCTCAAAGTCTATCAAAGACTTTTAGCTAGGCGCTCCCTCCCTCCTGTATCCTGACAGGACTACATCAGGCTCCTCAGTCAGTATCAAAGCAAGGTAGGTATGTTAGAACTGTCTGGGGAGGCGGGTGGGTCAGCATGGCTAATTCATCTGCTATCTACGGAAAACACCGTTTACGGTAAGCAAACTTGCTCTTTTCACGTAGATAAGCAGCTGAATTAGCCATGCTGTCATGGGAGTCCCCAGCTGACGTATTGAGCTAGTGTTATTGAATTTTTTTTTTGCTCAATACGAAATAGTGGCAGACAGTTCCTATGAAGGCTGTATTTTGTTTGGAATTTGCACTTCTGTAGGATAGTCCGTTCCAAAGGGAATCATCCGCCTTCTGTTTGTGTAAACACTAGCGGGATTGAAAAAAAACAAACAAACATGTTTAGCAGTGATCGTGTCGTCGCTTCACAGATGCCCATGAAAGTACTTGATGGATAGAGAGGCAATTGAGGTTGTCGTCTCCTGCACATGATGTGTCCCGAGTGTCGCAGATAGCGTTTGCGACTTTCTAGTATCGCTGAAAAGGATATAATTGGGTATCTCTTTGGATGAAGTTTATGTCATCATTGGACACCCTTGTGCGATGGGATTGACGAAGAAAAACAGTTGGGTGATAGAGTGCACTTATAGTAGTTTGCTAGTGCATGAGTTCAATCAAAGGTATCCCCACTTCTCCTGATTGTTAATTGTAGGTTTGCATGGAACATGGGTAAGGTAAGGGTTTGGTTAATGCAGGAACTGGATATTACCGGCTGTAGAACACTGCGGGTAAGTGTGCAAGGTCACCGCATCGTGGTGAAATTGAAAATAAAGAGGGTAGTGAACCCATGCTTGTAACTCAGTTGGTTTCCTTGCAGGAGTTAAAGAGTCAAAGAAAAGCACCTTCCAGGAGAGGTACGAAGGATGAAAGCATTAGCTATTCAAGAGCCATTCAAGAGCCATGGTAATGTGCATAGCACCGGTGGTTTTGTAAGGTGGATGTAGATGCAATAGGCTCTTATTAAATAATGCCCGACTCTGGCCGAGTTTCGCTCTCTTACATAGAGCTGCCTCAGGGGCAATCGAATAAAGCAGGACTGAGGATATGCCTGCAGGGCCAATGTCACAGTACCATATATAGGCTGACCTAGTGCCTGCGAAAACTGCAAATTATAGTTCATCTAAAACCAACAAACATTCATACGTATGAATGTTTGTTGGTTGACGGCGTTGACAACAGATCTCGCTTGGACTACTATTGATGACGGCGAACACAATTGGTTTGGTGAGAAGTTGTCATGAATCTGATAAAAGTCCAGCTGGGATTTCATCTTGAGTATTATAGTTGAGCCTTCAGATTGGTTTCCTAAAGGGTGGAAACTTCTTCTAAAGGTAAGTAGGTTGTCTCGGTCTCTTTGATGCCCCCCCATCACCGTTCCCTGCAACGGAATTTCAGCGCCAGGAGTGTTGCTGGTGTGAATTTGATAAAGGTAAGAAACAAACAATTTGCTTTCTTATAAGGGCGAATTTTTAAATTGTTTGCTGTTTACCCATTGGTAACTTGTTTTCATGTCTAAATTCTGGTCTAAACAATTGGGAGGTCAGGATAGGGTTAATTCAACAAGCCTGTTGGAATGAGTTCTCTCTTTGCACCTGCCAGCTGTGCAGTTAGTTTGCCTCTGGTTTGTTATAAATCAGGTATATTTAGAGAAGCTGCTTGTGTCTTATCAGTTCTCTCCCCTTTCCCTGTTGTCAGTGTCCCTCCTTTTCCAGATGGTGTTTAGCTTAAGCCCGTTCCTGTATTACCCCAGAGAAATCCCTACACTAAGAAAACTCGGGGAACGCCGTAGATATAGAAGTAAAGAAAGATGAAGTGTTTCTGGCTTTCACAGCTGTTTGCACTCCAGCAGTTAATGTTGCATTAGGGGTCCCTTGTTTCTTTTTTCTTTGTTCTTATCTTTGTTTTTTCCAGTGTAGTTTTTTTTCTATGATTAGTTTTTGCACACCTTTTTTTCTCCCCTTGTGTCTTTTCTGTCCCGTTCTCTTGATTTCACTCCTGCCCCCCACCACTTTTGTTGAGAAGGAATCTCTGTGTATGTGTCTGTCTGTGCCTATCTTTTTTTTTCCTTTTCCCCCCCCCCCACTGCCTGGTTTGTTTATTTTGTGACAGGCTGCTGAGTGCTGGAGTCTTCCCTGTTCTGTGTGTTTCTAATTAGTTTTGTTCGTTTACCTTTGGTGCTGTAAAATCTCCTGGCTCTTCATGAGCTCCGGCAGTTTAACACTGCATGTTAAAAACTTTCTGTGTGTTGAGCTGTTGGAGTGCCCATTTGCTGGGTACTGTAGTGGCAGGTTCGCCAGGTCGAGAAGTAGCAGCAGCCTAGTGGTTAGAGCAGTGGGCTACGCACCAGGAGACCAGGGTTCGAGTCCCGATGTTGCTCGTTGTGACCCTGGGCAAGTCACTTTACCCTCCATTGCCTCAGGTACAAAACTTAGATTGTAAGCCCTCTGGGGATAGGGAAATACCTACAGTACCTGAATGTAAACCGGTGTGATATCTCAGATCGAATGTCGGTATGTAAAAATAAATAAATAAATACATGCATCTCTGGAGTGATCGAGAAATGAGTGGTATTGCAGGGATTGCCTAAAATATGTATTGTGAGCAATCGATGAGAAAGAGCCTGGAGTCTGAGCGAGCTCGGGGAAACGGAACAAAGTTCTTCAATTCTTTTTTTTTTTTTTTTTTAAATAGTGTTGCAAGAGGTCCACTGTAGTGAGACGACTTAGTGAGACTATTTCTTAAGTTACCTTTGTATTTCGTTACCCTTTGGGGAGTGAAAATAATGTTAAGTTCGTCTGGTCTGGAATCATGAATTTCGGGCAAATAAGTTGTTTGAAGCAAGATGGATATTCGGTGACAGTGATTCAGTATCTGAACTGCCCGTTCGTAGAGGTTCCATGAAGCGGAGCCTTTGTTATGGAGAGAGAACACTGGAAATTGGATTCCGTCTGAATTACGATTATGTTTCCCTTGTAGGGAATCATGAAGGTTTTGTGCCGTGTTTGCAATTTTTTTTTTTTTTTTAATGAAGTCGACAGAGCTTGTTTGAAATTCATTCAGAAGCTGTAGTGAGCATTAGTTGTGCTTGGGGCCGCAGTGCAAGCTGTGGATATGCAGGCACGTATGCGGATCTGCGCAGATGGGTGCCTTATGAGTCCCAGACTTGGTGAACTGTCAGTCACTGCAGTAGTGTGAAATAGAGTAGTAGACCATGTGGAGAAAATGTTTCCTCGGACGAGGGAGGAAAGCTTTACCATGAGGTACGTGATGCCGGTTCCCATGAATGCAGTTTGAAGAGCCTGCAATATTGACTTTGGTTTGTTTTTTTTTTTTTTTTTTTTTTTTTTTTTTTTTAGAGTCCTAGATGGTCTAGGCAAGAACCGTTTGTAAAGAAAGCCCTTTAGTAGCATTGGAGTGGACAGCACTAGGGGTCTATCGTCTAGATAGGGAAGCGTTAGTCCCTTTGACGAGAAACGGTGCGGCACCATCAGTGCATTGAAACTGTAGAGGTAGCATCAGGTACTGGGG
Organism: Rhinatrema bivittatum; assembly: GCF_901001135.1. Lineage (NCBI taxonomy): Eukaryota > Metazoa > Chordata > Amphibia > Gymnophiona > Rhinatrematidae > Rhinatrema > Rhinatrema bivittatum. Next base: position 23,823,688 of record NC_042616.1, read on the forward strand.
GGTGCATCTATATGTGACATAGAACTTTGCCTTCGACAGTTTATTGTTCCTATGTAACTCTTGAAGATTAATATATTAATCTTCAATAATATATTGAAGATTAATATATTAAGGTTATTATAGTTAATGAAGTTAGTATATTTCCCTTGTATTCCGTTATTTTATTATTTGTAAAGCCTGTTACTGGTAAATGTAAAGACTGTTTCTGATATTTGTTCTACTGTTTAAACCGTTATATGTAAAGCCTGTTGCTAATTTGTTTCCCTGTAAACCGAAGTGATGTATAACTATACGTACCTCGGTATAAAAGAATCTATAAATAAATAAATATATGTAGGCGTATGCCTGTGTGAAAGGCAGTGCAATCTCTGGAATGAAGGACGGAAGAATTGATTTGAGAGAGTCATTCTGGATGTATTAGTATTATTATTTTTGTATTCTTTTGATTTCCAAAACCGATAGGGGTTTTGGGGGTTGAGGATCCATAGGATGTCGAAGGTGGTGAGGTGTCCTAGTGTGCTGATGTGGTGCGTGTTGTTGATCAGCTTGCTGACTCAATGGGAGATAAGACAGAGGCATATAGGAGGAGTAAGCCTTGAAGGGCATGTCATCTTTCTTTCTCTTTTTTTTTTTTTTTGATCCTCGGTAGACAGCAAAGGCTGAATTCTGATGTTATGATAAGATGGACGTTGAAAGATGATATGAAAGGAACTAATGTTTTTTTTTTTGGGGGGGGGGGTGGCGTTGTTTTTTTTTTCTGAGGCTTTTTGATCGTATCAGTGGATTGAATTTCGAATAAAGTATCTGGACGACCTGGGAAATATGCCCAGTTGTCGTGGAAAACTTTGTCTATGATGGCGCTAGCACTCAACCATAGAAGGTGTTTGGCTGCCAAGGTATTTGCTGAAGTCTTAGAAGAGATTCTCAAGCTTCGTAGAAAAAAGGGGAATCAGGAAGTGTCACCAGCTTTTTTTTCCGAGGTGAAGGTGTCGAGGCAAGGCTGGTTGGAAATGTGTTCCTAGAGCCTGTTGATTATCAAGGTATGTGCAATGCAATTGGTGGTTGCATGCAGGGTGTAAGCCTCTCCGATAAAAAAAAAAGAGGCAAACTCATTTTAAGTCGGCCATTGATTTGTTCTCCGTTGGTGTTGTATTGGAATGGATCCTGGAACATGAGACCTTTGCATCGTCGGTTCTGGTCTTCCGAAGTGATGTGGAAGGGGAACGGCAGTATGGAAAAACACATTTTTCATTTGAACTTTAAGCCGATGCTAGGAAAAAATGCATAGTATTCCATCCTTCTTGGTCAAGGTAGTGTTGGAGTTGCACTTGAAGCAGAGGGAGTACTAGTCTGTGAGCTTATATTCCCCCAATCAGTGATTTAAACAAAAATTTTATTTATTTATTTATTATTTAATTAATTAATTTTTGCTATTGCCTATTTTATGGCTGTAGCGTTGGTTGGGCATACGTTCGTGCTATCATGCGTGTGCATTGCAGCTGCAATGCAATCCGTTGTGTGGATGACTCGACGTGGCAACGGTTGCTGCTTTTTTTTTTTTTTTGCGCCGAACGCCATGGTCTTGTTAGGCGTTTGGTGTGCATAAGCGCATCTACGCACTCAGCGTTCCTGTAAATGCTGTGGTGCGCCACGCGCCCTGCGCAGACAATTCTGTGCGGTCGGCGTCTGTGCCGATGCCCGTGGAGGTCCCAGCGCCGTCGGCGATGCTCCGGTGCACCCATGCAGATGCGTTGGTGCGTGTCTGGTACCCGTGCCTATGTGCAGCATGTCCGGCGCCTGTGTGCGTCCGGCGCTCGTTCCCATAGACTGGTTTGCGTCAATGGGCAGGCCGGGGTGGTCGAGGCCTGCATAGAGGCCATGGCGTAGCAGGCACTGGAACTTTGGTGTAGCAGCGTGTGCGCACGTTGACATGTCGGTCCCTGAGTTGAGTTCTCAGCAAGTCTGCACGCTGTTGTTTGTTTATTTATTTTTAAAGCCCATGTTGGGCTGTCGCCGTGGTGCGTCTGGCTTTGGGAGCGCATAGGCACCTCCCTAACCGCTGCTGTCTGGCGGCGAACTCCTTGCCCCTGATGTGTTTAACTCAGCCGATGCGCAGGCGGAGGCGGCTGGGCGCCAGTGAATCAGTGGCAGCGGCCTGGTGTTGATGCGCCGTCCTACGCGTCCAGGCGCCGATTCATTTAACTGGGTGCCAATGTGCCGATTCACTTGGTTGGGTGTCGATGCACCGACTCATCTGCGCAGGTGACGACTCATCTGCGCGGGCACTGGCTGGCTCGCCGGCGGGCATGGCCGTGCTTCGACGCGCCGGCGTATCCATTTCCCCTTCTTAACAGGCATTAATGCCAGGGGAGCTCGACTCGGTGCCTGTCCACGAGGCTACCGAGGAGGTCAGGCAGAAAAAGGGGCGCATGGCCCGATGGAAGTCCCTGGAGTCAGGGGATTTCCAAATTTCTGCCACAATGGAGGTGAAGCCTCAGCGCTGGAATCAGGTTCCTGTTTAATTGCCATGAGTCAACCGACTGTGGCGTTAGAGCCCCTCCCCCGGGTGTCACTCGGTGCCGGCCCCAGGTGAACCGTGAGGCATACCGAGAGGTGGAAAATCAATAGACTAGAGGGGGGGAGGGGATGCCCCGAGATATTTATCTCGTGAGGGCAAGTCATCTGAGGCATTTTTTTTTTTTTTAATTTCCTTCTTCTCTTCTTTCTTCTGATTTTTTGATAGGCAGAGATTATTAGTTGTTTGTTTTATGAAGGAAGAAGGGAGAGCTCCGCGCACGCAGTTGCATGAAAAACATTTTGACTAAGGTACCTGAGGTAATCCTGTCAGGATACAGGAGGGAGGAAGTACCTAGCTAAAAGTCTTTGATAGACTTTGAGAGCTCCGCCACCTAGTGGCGTGGAGGACTTACCCATACAGCATGGCCAATTCAGCTGCTTATCTATGTGAAAATATTTCTTTACAGAGAGGGTGGTGGATGCATGGAACACCCTCCGAATGGAAGTGGTGGAGAGAAAAACATTTTAATTCAAGAAATCATGAAATAAGCACACGGGATCTCTGAGGGAGTGATGGGAATTGTAAAGCTAAGTTATTTGGGTGGATGGGCAGACGAGAGAGTCCTATCGGTCCTTTTCTGCCATCATATTTCTATGAGATCAGAGCACCAAGGGAATTAGTATAGAGAGAGAAGAGAAGCGGGTCTAGGACAGAGCCCCGAGGTAACCAAGTGATAGAGGGATGGCAGCCGAGGAGGATCCACCAGAAGACATTAAACGTGCAATGAGAGAGGTAAGAAGAGAACCAAGACAGGAGGGAGACCTGAAATCCCAGTGAGGACAGAGCATCAAGGAGGAGATTGTGATCAACAGAGTCAGAGCAGGAGACAGATCGAGGAGGATAAGGACTGAGGGAAGGCCTTTGGGTTTAGCCATGAACAGGTCCTTGGAGACACTGGCAGGAGCTGTTTCTGGGGAATGTAAAGGACAAAAACCAGACTGGAGTGGATTGGGAATGGCTTGAGATGAAAGAATCAAGGTAGAGGCGGTGAACAGCAAGTTCAAGTAGTTTGGAAGTGAAAGGGAGGAGGGAGGAGGAAGCCGGGACGATATTTGGCAGGACAGGTAAGGAGCAGCGAGGGTTTCTGAGGAGTGAGGAGATCACAGCGCGTTTCAAAGCAGCAGGAACAGTAACAGTGGAAAGTGACAGATTGAGGATGGGACAGATACAGCTCAGGAGCTGGTGGCAATGGGGTTAGAGGAGCAAGTACTGCAGTGGTGGCTAACTCTGGTCCCCGAGAGCCACAAACAGGCCAGGTTTTCAGGATATCCACCATGAATATGCATGAGATAGATCTGCATACAATGGATGCAGTGCATACAAATCTATCCCATGCATATTCATGGTGGATATCCTGAAAACCAGGCCCGTTTGTGGCTCTCCAGGACTGGAATTGGCCACCCCTGAAGCAGTGAGTTTGAAGGAGGAGAGAAGATGGGCAGCCCCCGTCACTGTGATTTCAGTAAAGGAATAGAGGGTGGCGGGGGAAGGGAGGGGGTAGAGGTGACCTGGCTGGGAACTCAAGGCTAAAAATGACCAAGGTTTAGAAATTTGTTTTTGGGCTCAACTTCTTATTCCTCAATTTGTGGATCAGCAACAAGAGACAAAAGATCTTTATACATTTAATATTCATTAAAATAAAAACATTGGTTAATTAGAAAAAGATTATTTAGATATTTGCAAAGCCTCCCCTAAATAATTATTAATCATCTCCCCTGGTGAAATATTCTCTCTTGGGAAAGTTGATAATTCTAAAATATTTTTCTTTTGACAACATTTTCCAAATTCTTAATTTTCCTTCTAACAAACTTTATCCTGAATGGACAAAGGAGAATAAATGAGTACATTTCCTACCTTGCTCTCTAGTGCCTGCAGCCGTTTAGCAAAAGCAGAGATTTTCTTCTCCTGGGTCAATGACAGCAGCTCCAGCGAGGAGATTTGCCTTTGAATTCTTTCCAACTTGCTGCCAATTGTCGCTTCCATCCGCACCAGAAACATCCACAAAGAGTCCAAAGTTCTGGGCTGCAGTGGATTTGAGATGGGGGACACAGCCACACCTGTAATATTTTCTGATCTTGGGGGATCAGCCAGGGGCTTCAGCAAGGAAGGATCTGGCTCTGAAAAAGGCAGAACTCCCAATGCCATCTTCATGACCTTCTTGGACTGCTCTGGGAGAGGTGTTTGCGCTACAGACTGTGAGCACTCAATCATGGCACATTTGTTCCCCAGCACTGAAGTCCCAGAACTGACAAAACCATCCATCGGTCCAACAGGAACATCCATAAGAGACTGGCAAGATTTAGACTTTCCCTTTCTATTTGATGTAGTCAGCTTCAGAGACAGATCGGGCTGAGGATGAGAGAAGGAGAGAATCTGGAGAGTTAATTCCCTCCTGTACCGGGCACTCTGGGAAGTAACACAAAACCCTGCAGAAAACACTCTCAGCACTTTTGTATCAAACCCATCACACCTAAACAGCACTAACACCTAAAATTCACACAGCAACAATCTAATCTAGGAAACAACAAAACTGTAAATAAGGTAATATTCCCTATATCAGCTAAATAATGAACTTTTTATAATATGTGAATTAGAGATGTTTTTAAATAAATAAAACAATTTCTATTCCCTACTGGAAAACAAAACAAGCTGGACTGATACAAATCTTACACAAAACTGAATGCTAGCAGAATCCCTCACCTCAGTCCCACATGGAATATAGACAGACCCTCACGAAATACAGGATAAGGGAATATCAAATTGAAAAAAAAAAGTAATGCAAATTATAAAATAACAATAGTAAAGTAAAATTACAGGTTACAGAGAGCACAAAGGTAAATCTCAGGTTTCTGTGTGCAAGTAAAATTGTGAGCTTTGAGAGGAGTCTCTTGCAGGCTAACTCCCCTCTACTCTTTTTACAGGGTGGTGCTTAGCGCCCCCCCATTAAAGCTTTGACCCCTAAATCTTAACATTTCAATGCTCAAGTTTTTGAAAACCAAATGTATGGGAAACCTAAGTGCAGCAATCAGAGCAGCTCATAAAGGGGAGCTGAATGCAGGGCGGGGAGGCTGCTGAGAGTCAGAATCAGAGACCTGAGCCCGCTTTGCTTTCCCTCCCCTGCCCCCTGTGCAGAGCCCCCTGCCTGGAGCTCCTCACACTCAGCGCTGCTGCTTCTGCTAGAAAATGTCACAGGGACACCGGGAAGAGAACAGGCTGGAAAGGCACCGCTTACCCTCCGGGGCTGAGCTTCACTGCAATCGCTAAAAAAAAAATCACCACTCTGCGACTGCGGGTGGAGCCCTGCTGCCGAAGAGTCATCATTCTGCGACAACTTGTGGAGCTGCTGCTGCTGCTGCCGAAGAGTCATCATTCTGCGACAACTTGTGGAACTGCTGCTGCTGCCGAAGAGTCATCATTCTGCGACAACTTGTGGAGCTGCTGCTGCTGCCGAAGAGTCATCATTCTGCGACAACTTGTGGAGCTGCTGCTGCTGCCAAAGAGTCATCATTCTGCGACTGCAGATGGAGCTGCTGCTGCCGCTGCCGTGCGCTATCATTCTGCGACTGCTGGAGGGATTGTGCAGCAAAGGAAAAAGCCGCAACAACAAAGACGGTTGCTGATAATCAGGTGGCCATCCCAGATCTAACGCAACCGACACAAATGTTTTTTTTCCTGCAGAATGGAAAAGAAATAGCCCGATCTGCCAACAATGTGTGCACTACTGTGGGGCCATAATGTTTGCAGGTGAGCTAGGAGGAACCTCCCTCCCCCTCCTCTAGGTGTCTCGGAGGAATATTTATGCCAAAGAAAATATACAGAAAGAAATTAGAAATTGTCTCATTAAAAGAAATACAATATGTACTGCAAAAAAAACTACACCTGGAGAAATCTTGAAAGGCAAAGAACAAAAATATAATCTTGAAAAATGCATTAACCTAACCTAGTAACTCAGTAAAATGATCGCATCACCATTGTGCTTTTTAAATAAAATAGCAGCATGACCTTTCCTTGTCCCTACCCTGTAGCCACTATTTACTCTTTATTCCTGCCAAAACCCCCAGTCTTCCCTGCTCATTCTCATTCCTCCACTTCATAAGAACATAAAAGAATTGCCATACTGGGGCAGACTGAGGATCCATGAAGCCCAGCATCCTGTTTCTACCAGTGGCCAAAGTACCTGGTAAGTACCCGAACATTAAATAGATCCCAAGCTACTAATGCCATCAATAGCTGTGGCTATTCCCTAAGTCAATTTATTAATAGCTGTTAACATCACCAGGAATTTATCCAAACTTTTTTTAAACCCAGCTATACTAACTGCCCAAACCACATTCTTTGCCAAAGAATTCCAGAACTTACTTGTGCATTGATCGAAAAAACTTTTTAAATGTGATACTTTTAACTTCATGGAGTGCCAAGGGGAGCAATTTTAGGCAGCACTAAGTAGTTGCCTAAAGTTCTACAGTTGTTAGGGCAACAGCGGTAAGGAGACCAACCATATAATTTTTGCCTCATTTTCTTAATTAATAGCCCAATATTATCCTCGTATAAATGGCATAAATCTCTGGTATTATCCCCAGGTACTTCATTTTATGCTCCACCCATTTCAAGGAATACTCCTTTCTAATTCTCTTGCAGATTTCCAAATATTTCTAATGCCTCAAATTTATCAACATTATTTTTTAACCCTGAGAAGGCCCCAAACATTTCCTGATGTTTCAAGACTCCTAGCGAATACTGCAAAGAGCATAAGAAAACCAAAATGTCATCTGCGAAAGCAGCTATTTTAAATTCCTGAGATCTCATGTGGAAACCCCTCCCATGGATATCATAATAAGTGGTCTATGGAAAGAACATAAAGAAGGAGTGAGAGTGGCCAACCCTGCCTTGTACCTCGATGTAGCAGGAAATCCTCAGAAACATGACCATTAGCTATAATTGCAAATTTCGGTTTCTGGTATAATAGAAATATATTCTCAATGATCTCTCCCTTAAAACCATACATTTCCAAAACTGAAAACAAATAAGGCCACAATAATCTATTAAATGCCTTTTCAGAGTCAAATCCTACCACCATCGCTGGGCATTTTCTTTTGACACATTCTTCCACTGCTATCAACAATTTAGTCATGTTAATACTAATTGAACGACCTTTCACAAATCCTACTTGGTTGGTGGAAATAAACATGGGAAATCCTAAACTTAACCTATCTGTTAAAATTTTGCAGGTAATTTAGCATCATAATTCAACAAGGAAATAGGCCTATAGAAGGCCAGATTGGTGAGATCTTTCCCTGGTTTCTCTAGGACTGTAATATAGGTGTTAGTGAATCCGTCAGGAAATTTAGCCTTTCTTTGGCCTTCTGAAAAGAAATTCCAAAGAGTCTGAGATACCTGATCTCTAAGAATCTTATAAAAATTGGCATTTAGACTGTCTGGACCAAGTGCTTTATGACTTACTATTTATTTATTTATTTATTTATTTATTTATTTAACGGTTTTATATACCGACATTCATCAAAGATATCACATCGGTTCACAGCGTAACAAGAAACTAGTGCCAGTGGCGGCGCTTTACATCGAACAAGTTTAACATAATACAGTTAAAAAATATTGGAACATAATAACTAGAGCATGAGGAAAGGTAGGGGAAGTAAAACATTAAACTAAAATTAGAATAACATGATTACAAGAAGGTAAAAGAAGAGAAAAAAAAAGGGGGGGAGAAGTGACAGAAGAATAAAATTAGATTAGTGAATTATTGTAAGCGAAGATTGCAGGTATATACAAAATGTACAATTATAGGGAATAATATAAAATAACAATAGTTCAGGGAAGGGGTGAGGTGAGAAGGGGGGGGGAGAGGTAGGGAATGGAGGGGGGAAGGCCTATTACTAGGCCTAATATCAACTATTACTAGGCCTAATATCAACTATTTCTCATAATGAAATAGGCTTGTCAATCTGTTCAAGCTGATCCGCTGAAAATTTTGGGATTTCTAAATCTTGAAAGAAATCTCCTTCTTCTTTTCTTCCTCCTATTCTATCATCTGTATATAATTTCTGATAAAAACTATGGAAAATATTATAAATGTCTTTGCTCTGAGAAGTCGGGTTACCCTTATCATCTTTTAACCTTTCAATGAACATCTTTCCTCTACTTAATCTAACCAGATTCACTAGGAGTTTTCCTGCTTTGCTCCCATATCTGAAAAATCTATGTGCCTCATGATACATAACTCTGCGCTTTTTGATGTAAACTAGCATTTAAAGCCTGTAAGATTGCCCTATATTCCTCTATACATTTTTCTGTATTATTCTGCGCTGTTTTGTTTCGCCATACTTAGCCGTTTTTCTAATTCAATTATGTTTCCATGTAAGGCTTTGGATTGCGCGATCACAAAAAAAAATAAGCTCACCTCTCATGACTGCCTTACTCGTTTCCCAGTATAACTCTGGGTTATCCTTATGAATGGCATTATTGTGTTGAAACTTTTCCCATTTATTCTGTAAGAATAATTTAAATTCTTTGGGGCAGATTTTCAAGGATTTACGTATGTAGGGGGGGGTTACGTGCGCCGGGCCTGTTTTCAAAAGGCCCGGTGGCGAGCATAAAGCCCCGGGACGCGTGTAAGTCCCGGGGCTTGAAAAAAGGGGCGGGGTGTGGATGGTTCGGGGGCGGGGTCAGCAGCTCCTGGCACAACGGCCATTTGCCGCTGGGTCAGAGATTGTGTGCCGGCAATCGGCCGGCGCAAAAGGTAAAATACAGATCAGGGGGGTTAGAGTAGGGCTGGGGGGGGGGAGAAAGGTTAGGGGAAAGGGTGAGAGAGTCCCTCTCAGGCCGCTCCGATTTTGGAGCGGCCTGGGAGGGAATGGATGAAGCCAGTGCACCCCCTTGCGCACGCCAACCCCGGATTTTATAACATGCGCGTGCGCCAGGTAGCGCGCGCACATATAGGCCCCGCGCGCCCCTTTTAAAATCTACTCCTTTATCTTCCATTAAATGACTTGGGAATCGGCGTAGACTAGACCCCTTGCCTTCCCCTGGTATTTGAAAATCCAGAATATGGCATGGTCTGAAATTTCTGTGGGACCAATTTCCGCCCTTAAAATTTTGGGGAAAAAAAGTATCAGAAATTAAGATGTAATTAATTCTAGACATGATCGAGTGGGCCGTAGAGCATACCTGGGAACTTTTGAATCCTGCTCACCCTGAGATTTCTCAAGATTAGCGGGAAGGGGAGCAGTAATTTATCACCATCATTAATTATTATTCCTATATTCATAATCATTGTTTTAATCACCAATTCATCACTATTATTCAATCAATATAATCAGTATCAACATTTAATATTAATCATCAATTCATCAGGCAGACCAATGAAACCCTGTGCTCTTACTGTGGTGTAGATAGAGTCATCGTGTTTGCCTTTATTCTCTCTCTCTGTCTCTCCTTGATTGAAGCTGTCACGTGCCTTCCATGCTCCAGCGGAAATAGCGGCGGCCCGGCGTTTGAGCAAAGATATTACATATTGTAACTTCTTGGCCTTGTATCTTACCAAGCACCTTCCACATGGATCACTAATCTGGTGACTTGATTGAAAAGTTAATTTTTTATGAATCAGCATGGCCACCCCAGCTTTACTCCCCACCGCAGGAGCATAGAAGCACTGACCTACCCTGCTCCTTTTGAGTTTTTTTTACTTTCAATTTCGGTTAAATGGGTTTCCTGGATACCCGCTATGACCCCTTTGTGACTTTGAATCGCTGCCAAGATTCTTTTCTGTTTAATTGGAGATCCTAGACCCTCAACACTCCAAGAAATACACCGGATATCAACCATCATTAATCTTCATTACAGCACCTCTTAATCTAGCTCCTATCCAGTTTACTAAAGCTAAGAGGCCCCCAGCCTCCAATCTTTTTGAAACCTCGTCTTTCTCTGTGTTACTGTACACAAGCCCATGTCCATCTTCACAACAATTTCCAAACCTGCTCCAATAGAACCTACTGTCATTACCTTCTTTTCTTTTCTTTCTTTTTCTCTTCCTACCCACCCTGCCCCCTTCCAAGTTCCTCTCCCTGTACCCCGGAAACTCATACGGGTAGATTTTAAATTGGCTGCACGCGTAAAATCCAGCCTTGTGTGCACCGAGTCAATTTTCCGCAAGGCCCGGCCACTTGCGTAAAGGCCGGTACGCGCACAAGTGCCAGCCTTCCTGCAAGGGGCAGGCAGAGACAGCGCCAGTGTTCGCTCTGCTCGGGAGCTGAAGTAAGTTGCAGAACAAAAAGCAAAAAAGAAAAAAGGTAGGGTAGGAGAGGGGAAGGGAGGTTAGATAGGACTGGGAGGGAACTGGGGAAGGCTGGAATGCCTTGCCACGTGAAAATTGCGGAAGTCTCCCCCCTTACGTGTGCGGATTACAAAATCTGGCATGCATATGCGCGTGCCGGCACACATGTTATAAAATCGGCGCGTGCCAGGAAGCATGCGTACCTTTAAAAATCTACCCCATACTTTCTACTACCCACATTTGGGAAACTAGATCTGTGACAGCGTTTGGGTGCCACCCTCTCCCTAAACTTTTATTCCCCACCTAGTACACTTAAATATTCAAAGAAGATGCGCATAACCGAAATGTATACATAATTCAGGCAGTTTGGATGCTCGATATAACTCAACTGGTTTAAGGAAATATGAGTCACGTTATGAGGTATAGCCACAATGCCTGATCTCAGCATTTCTAGTCTCCATGTTAACCACAAAATTCAGTGCTCAACTGTACACAGTTCTCGGAAGGAAAGAAACCGTATCTAAGAAAGTAAACGTTAATTCTTGATTATGGGCATATTTAATTTCCTTGAAAAGCCAAGAAAATATCCTGCCTAATGAAAAACATATCCCCTCATAAGATACGGCGTAATAAAGGAAATCATAACACTAATTTGGGGTTTTCTTTCCTTCTTGTATTTCTTTGGTAAAAATTAACCAATTGAAACTTTCATCAGCGGCAGCCTGCGCAATCGTAACGTCTTCCAAAGACAACATAACGCCATGAAAATATTATACATATTACAGGAGACAGGCAAATAGACCCAGTCTAAATGAAGCCAGGAGCCTTACTTTGTGCGGTAACATTATAGTTATCATCAATCCAACACTCCATTCTTGCCATTGTACCACAGCGACATTTGCCACTGTCACGTCATCAGGAGAAGAGCTTGCTGTCAAATAATCGATCTTTCAGCTACTTCTACGCAGCCAATATGTTCTTCCCCTGTGTCAAGGCTGGAAATGAAATCTTCAATGTCGCAGTTAAGAACTCTGGCTCATATTGTTAAATACAACAAAAACAGTCGCTTTCACTGGCTTTTTGGCTCAAAAAGGTGGCACAACATTGTACAGACAAGTCCCAGAGTAATAGCTCCTTCTTTAAAGTAGAATGAAGTGAGACCGCCCCCCCAAAAAACAACAACCCTAAACCCTCTCGGATCTGTACTGACCTTCTTTTCTGTTGAGAGTAACATCTGCTATTTGAATTTTGCAGGCATATGAAAACATGCAAACTTGCAAATGATTAAACATAAGACCATCACACAGTGCAAAACCCCACATAAGCCATCAGGAGAGTAACTCACGGGCAAATAACTATCTCCTTAACTGGAGCTGGAATATGGAAAAATAAAAATCCATGTACATTCTATGAAAGTTCTGCAGAGAAGGAAACGAAAGGCCTGAAATGAACCATATAGTGACAGAGATGCAGCTCAACAGTGTGGAAGCTAAAATGATAGCCGTGCAACATGCCACAAAGTGTGGCATCCTGACACTGATTCAAGAGTTTAAACCAGAGGCAGGCCAAGGGGAATCAGTCACGGCCCGTTGGCGAAACCTCAGGTGTGCCGCAAAGTTGTGGCCTCTATGCAGGCAAGAAGAGAGTGATTCACAGCCTCAGCCAGCAACAGCAGCAAAATCTTTCTATCTTTCTTTCTCCCCTGCATCACCGGCCTGTCTGCCTACCGCCGGCGACAGAAGTCAGCGAGCAGAGCTCCTTCCCGGCCACCTCCTCCTCTGCTGGCTTACCACTGAAGCTTGAACCTCACAAAGCTCCCCAAAGTCTTGCAAGGACCGACAGCTCCTTGTGGATCAAGTGCTTCGAGACCCTTCAGCGGGAAAAAGTGCAAACCCACCCGAATGAGCAGGGGCGGATTCCGGGTAGAGATCGACCCGGGGATTTTCCGCTCAGGCCGGCCCAGGAGATACCCCATCGTCTGCCGAGCACGGCTCTGTCGCGGCCACCCTCAGCAGACCACGTGACCAGAGCGACCAGCCCACCGGGGGATACCTGATCCCCCGATAGGCCAATCCACCCCTGCGGATGAGGAGAGGACCATAATGGGGACGTGGAGATGGCCAAAGCCACAGAGATTTTACTATTGTTTCTGCAGAGGGATGACATCTTATATGCTCACCACTTATTTTTTGCCCAATACATTTTCTCTTTCATAGTATATCAGGTGATCTGAGGCCTGGGTTTTTCCTGGGTGATGTCAATTTCTCTGATTTTTACACTTACCATTTAGCATATATTCAACAACAGGGCCAATACTGACTAGAGGAATTTTTGAATCTTGCCGATTGTCATAACAACATAAGAACATGCCATACTGGGTCAGACCAAGGGTCCATCAAGCCCAGCATCCTGTCTCCAACAGTGGCCAATCCAGGTCATAAGAACCTGGCAAGTACCCAAAAACTAAGTCTATTCCATGTTACCGTTGCTAGTAATAGCAGTGGCTATTTTCTAAGTCAACTTAATTAATAGCAGGTAATGGACTTCTCCTCCAAGAACTTATCCAATCCTTTTTTAAACCCAGCTACACTAACTGTACTAACCACATCCCCGGCAACAAATTCCAGAGTTTAATTGTGCGTTGAGTGAAAAAGAACTTTCTGAAAGAGTAAATAACTGATTCACATCTACCCGTTCTAGACCTCTCATGATTTTAAACATCTCTATCATATCCCCCCTCAGCTGTCTCTTCTCCAAGCTGAAAAGTCCTAACCTCTTTAGTCTTTCCTCATAGGGGAGCTGTTCCATCCCCTTTATCATTTTGGTCGCCCTTCTCTGTACCTTCTCCATCGCAATTATATCTTTTTTGAGATGCGGTGACCAGAATTGTACACAGTATTCAAGGTGCGGTCTCACCATGGAGCGATACAGAGGCATTATGACATTTTCCGTTTTATTCACCATTCCCTTCCTAATAATTCCTAACATTCTGTTTGCTTTTTTGACTGCCGCAGCACACTGAGCTGATGATTTGAATGTGTTATCCACTATGACGCCTAGATCTCTTTCTTGGGTTGTAGCTCATAATATGGAACCCAACATTGTGTAATTATAGCATGGGTTTCTCCCTATATGCATCACTTTGCACTTATCCACATTAAATTTCATCTGCCATTTGGATGCCTAATTTTCCAGTCTTACAAGGTCTTCCTGCAATTGTCCTATAAGCTTGGAATTGAAGGAAGCCTTAGTTCACCTATTACACATAGCGACCCTGCCAAGTCTTAAACTTCCTTTATGTCGTCAACAAGCCCCAATCATTTATTCTACAGTTAGAGCCCTTAAGGAACTTGATAAACAGTATAGAAATGACTCTAAATTGGCAGAAATCCAGTATGGCTTCGATATGGTTAAATCCTCACAGGTAGATTTTAACAGCATCGCTTGCGCAAAAACGTATGCGGGCCACATGTGAGCAATGGGGATTTTAAGAAGCCGCAAAGTACGCGCGTACATACCCAAGAAGAAGAGGGTGGAGAATGGGCGGGGCATGGGTGTTCCGGGGCGGGGCCACATTTTTTTAAAAGCTGACCACGGCGAGCATTGGCGTGTTATCCGCGTAACTTTACTGCTGGTCCTGAGAGGAGCAAGTCTTGAGATCTTAAAGTTTTAGGGCTTTCAGCATAGCGTGAGGGTTCTGGGTCAAGGGGGAGGCTTACAGGATGAAGAAGCAGAGGGAGCTCGAAGACCTCGATATGAACTGGGCAAACTGGTGAACTACTTGGAAAAAATGGCTTTTCCATAGTGCGGGCATGTTTTAAAATCCACCTGCATACACGCATAAAAGCCGCTAAAGCCCTAGCAGAAAAACACGCGGGACATTTACCCGTGCCACCTCTTAAGATCACGCATACGCACGGAAGAGGTATTCTAAATGATAGGTGTGTACCTGCGCGCACGATTTAAAATTGCAGTGTATCTTCGTTCGTGCGCCGATATGCGCATTTATGGACACAACCAAGTTCCTTTTAAAATTACCCTGTTAGATTCTAATAGGCAATCTTCCCGTTGATTGGAAAAGCTGGCAGTTTTATGGGATTTGGTTTCTTCATCAAGTTCTTAAAGATACTAACATGGGACCTTGTTCTGAACTTTCCTCTAATCATGCCCTTCCACAATCTCAAAGTTTTCATTGGATGTTATTACGAATTTCCTTAGTCACTAGTGGCTTTTTAGCTTCTGGTTATGAACAGAATTTAGGCGGCCTGACATGTTATACTAAACTACTTGCAACTGGTCACCTGGCATTTGCTTTCTATAAGCTTTTCAAACAGAAAAGAGGATTCGGATTCAGACATCAATCAATGAGAGCCCTGATATGTATGGTCTGGGGTACTAATAAGCATGGGGAACCTGCACAGAGCGGCAGTTACTACCCTTATAGAAGGCATGGGATTACTACCCTTAACCAATAAGCCTTGATGCTTTTAACACAACTGCAACACTGCTCTCCGCTTCGACAGTTGGGGGAAGGGGACTTGGATTCAGATGACAACTAAGATGGACCCCCGACTTCTATGGTCTGTGGTACTGATAAACAGGCATAAGGGAAAAAGCACACGACTGGTCCTATGGCCAAGTCCATAAGCAAAGTACATCAAGCAGCACTGTCTGAGTTTTCAAGAAGGCTCATCAAACAATAAACATTTCCCTAGCAGAAGTTTTTTACGGGTTGTCATATGGCTTGGGGGATAACTCACAGAACGGCAGTTACTATCCTTAAAAGGAACATGGAAACCAATTACACGGTCTGGCAGATATTATTACCATAAGAAGCTTGCTAGGCAGACTGGATGGAACTTTTGGTCCTTTTCTGCCGTCATTACTGTGTTACTGTGTATTCTAGGAGGAGTAGAGGAGCGGTGGGCAAAACTAAAAGGAGGGCAACATCTTTTTGTTAGGAAAATAAATAAAGGGAAGAGGAAAAAAAGGCCGTTGTGATTTTCTAAAGAAGTAACTGAAAAGCTGAGGGAGAAAAGGCTGTGTTCATAAACTACAAGAGATCACAAAAAGTGGAAGACGGGTGACAAGATCTAGAAAAGCTGGGAAGGCAGCCAGAAATGCAAAAATTCAAATGGAAGAAAAAATAGCAAATACGGTAAAACGAGGGGGCAAGATTTTTTTTTTAGATCTGTTAGTGATAGAAGGAAGTGCAAACGTGGCTTTGTGAGACTCAGAGATGAAGGAGAGGAATAAGTGGAGGCAGATGAGGAAAAAGCAAAGTTATTTAACACATATTTCAGTTCAATGATCACTGTGGAAGGGCCTGGAGCAGGACCACATAAAACAAACACAAATAAGATTGGAAGTGAGGTAAACCTCAATTGATTTTCAGAACCAACTAAACTTAAAGTAGATAAGGCGATGGGGCCAGATGGGATAAATTCGAGGGTACTAAGAGAACTTAGAGATGTCCTGGCAGCTCCGCTGTTTGACCTTTTCAATACTTCCTTAGAGTCTGGAGTAGTCCCAGAGGAATGGAAAAGGGCAGATGTGGTTCCTGTTTATAAAAGTGAACGTAAGGAGGAGGCTGGGAACTACATAGTAACATAGTAATGACAGCAGAAAAAGACCAAAATGGTCCATCCAGTCTGCCCAGCAAGCTTCACAAGGTAGTAACCGCCGCTTGGTGCAGGTTACTCCCATGTTTCTCTAAAGGGTAGCAACTGCCACTCCGTGCAGGTTACCCCCATGTTTCTCTTAAAGGTAGTAACTGCTCCTCCGTGCAGGTTACCCCCATTTTTCTTAAGGGTAGCAACTCTGCTCCATGCAGGTCACCCCCATGTTTCTCTTAAGGGTAGCAACTGCCACTCCATGCAGGTTACCTCCATGTTTCTCTTAAAGGTAGTAACTGCCGCTCCGTGCAGGTTACCCCCATGTTTCTCTTAAAGGTAGTAACTGCTCCTCCGTGCAGGTCACCCCCATGTTTCTCTTAAGGGTAGCAACTGCCACTCCGTGCAGGTTACCCCCATGTTTCTCTTAAAGGTAGTAACTGCTCCTCCGTGCAGGTTACCCCCATGTTTCTCTTAAAGGTAGCAACTGCCACTCCGTGCAGGTTACCCCCATGTTTCCTTTAAAGGTAGTAACTGCTGCTCCATGCAGGTTACCCCCATGTTTCTCTTAAAGGTAGTAACTGCTCCTCCGTGCAGGTCACCCCCATGTTTCTCTTAAGGGTAGCAACTGCCGCTCTGTGCAGGTTACCCCCGTTTCTCTTAAGGGTAGTAACTGTCGCTCCGTGCAGGTCACCCCCATGTTTCTCTTAAGGGTAGCAACTGCCGCTCCGTGCAGGTTACCCCCGTTTCTCTTAAGGGTAGCAACTGCCGCTCTGTGCAGGTCACCCCCATGTTTCTCTTAAGGGTAGCAACTGCCGCTCCATGCAGGTCACCCCCATGTTTCTCTTAAGGGTAGCAACTGCCGCTCTGTGCAGGTTACCCCCATGTTTCTCTTAAAAGTAGCAACTGCCACTCCTTGCCGGTTTAGCTTTTTTATTTATTCCCATCCTCTAGCCTTTTAGGAATCCATAGTGTTTATTCCATGCCCCTTTGAAATCCTTCACAGTTTTAGCCTTCACCATTTCCTCCAGAAGGGCATTCCAGGCATCCACCACCCTCTCCGTGAAGAAATATTTCCTGACTTACAAACCAGTTAGTCTGACCTCTGAGGTGAGCAAAGTAATGGAATCGCTGCTGAGAGTGAGGACGGTGCAATTTTTGGAATCCAAAGGATTGCAAGATCCGAGGCAGCATGGCTTTACCAGAGGTGAATCTTGTCAGACAAATCTGATCAACTTCTTAGATTGGGTGACCAGAGATTTGGATCAGAGGAGAGCGCTAGATGTAGTATACTGCTCTTCCGCTTCCCCTAGATATTCCCATCCGGCTAACGACTCTTTCAGGTACTTCCCCATTTTAATAAAGTTCATTTTCCTGAGGTCTAGGACCCTTGCCTTTCAATGAACCTTCATTTCCTGCGCTCTAGTACTGAACCACACCATGCGGTGGTCCCTGGTTCCCAGATGATCGTCCACTCCATCAGAGATAATGTCTCCCCGTTGGTAAGCACCAGGTCCAGTATCGCTCCCTCCTGTGGGTTCTCTCCCTGCAGCGCAGCCCACCCCACATGTGGTCAGCTCAGCCAGGGCAAGAAAAATCTCAGACCTACTGCCGGATCCTCTGGTATTTTCGGCCCCTGCGCTCTATGCATTACACCAGAATCTCCCTCTGGTATTTTCAGCCCCTGCCCTCTATGCATTACACCAGAATCTCCCTCTGGTATTCTTAGCCCCTGCGCTCTATGCATTACACCAGAATCTCCCTCTGGTATTCTTAGCCCCTGTGCTCTATGCATTACACCAGAATCTCCCTCTGGTATTTTCAGCCCCTGCCCTCTATGCATTACACCAGAATCTCCCTCTGGTATTTTCAGCCCCTGCCCTCTATGCATTACACCAGAATCTCCCTCTGGTATTCTTAGCCCCTGTGCTCTATGCATTACACCAGAATCTCCCTCTGGTATTTTCAGCCCCTGCCCTCTATGCATTACACCAGAATCTCCCTCTGGTATTTTCAGCCCCTGCCCTCTATGCATTACACCAGAATCTCCCTCTGGTATTCTTAGCCCCTGTGCTCTATGCATTACACCAGAATCTCCCTCTGGTATTTTCAGCCCCTGCCCTCTATGCATTACACCAGAATCTCCCTCTGGTATTTTCAGCCCCTGCGCTCTATGCATTACACCAGAATCTCCCTCTGGTATTCTTAGCCCCTGCCCTCTATGCATTACACCAAAATCTCCCTCTGGTATTCTTAGCCCCTGTGCTCTATGCATTACACCAGAATCTCCCTCTGGTATTCTTAGCCCCTGTGCTCTATGCATTACACCAGAATCTCCCTCTGGTATTTTCAGCCCCTGCCCTCTATGCATTACACCAGAATCTCCCTCTGGTATTTTCAGCCCCTGCGCTCTATGCATTACACCAGAATCTCCCTCTGGTATTCTTAGCCCCTGCGCTCTATGCATTACACCAGAATCTCCCTCTGGTATTCTTAGCCCCTGTGCTCTATGCATTACACCAGAATCTCCCTCTGGTATTCTTAGCCCCTGTGCTCTATGCATTACACCAGAATCTCCCTCTGGTATTCTTAGCCCCTGCCCTCTATGCATTACACCAAAATCTCCCTCTGGTATTTTCAGCCCCTGCCCTCTATGCATTACACCAGAATCTCCCTCTGGTATTTTCAGCCCCTGCCCTCTATGCATTACACCAGAATCTCCCTCTGGTATTCTTAGCCCCTGCCCTCTATGCATTACACCAGAATCTCCCTCTGGTATTTTCAGCCCCTGCCCTCTATGCATTACACCAGAATCTCCCTCTGGTATTTTCAGCCCCTGCCCTCTATGCATTACACCAGAATCTCCCTCTGGTATTCTTAGCCCCTGCGCTCTATGCATTACACCAGAATCTCCCTCTGGTATTTTCAGCCCCTGCCCTCTATGCATTACACCAGAATCTCCCTCTGGTATTTTCAGCCCCTGCGCTCTATGCATTACACCAGAATCTCCCTCTGGTATTTTCAGCCCTTGCGCTCTATGCATTACACCAGAATCTCCCTCTGGTATTTTCAGCCCCTGCCCTCTATGCATTACACCAGAATCTCCCTCTGGTATTTTCAGCCCCTGCGCTCTATGCATTACACCAGAATCTCCCTCTGGTATTCTTAGCCCCTGCCCTCTATGCATTACACCAGAATCTCCCTCTGGTATTTTCAGTCCCTGCCCTCTATGCATTACACCAGAATCTCCCTCTGGTATTCTTAGCCCCTGTGCTCTATGCATTACACCAGAATCTCCCTCTGGTATTTTCAGTCCCTGCCCTCTATGCATTACACCAGAATCTCCCTCTGGTATTTTCAGTCCCTGCCCTCTATGCATTACACCAGAATCTCCCTCTGGTATTTTCAGCCCTTGCGCTCTATGCATTACATCAGAATCTCCCTCTGGTATTTTCGGCCCCTGCGCCCTATGCAGTACACCAGAATCTCCCTCTGGTATTTTCAGCCCCTGTGCTCTGTGAGCTTTTGTAAATATCTTTGTTTCATCCGTATTTACTGCTCGCTAATGGCCTTTCTTTATATCTGCTTCTTCCTTTGCCTGCTCTTTTAATTATTAGTTGTCCAGTTTTCCCCATCCCCTGTTCTTTGTAATTTCCATTTCCTTAATGTTATATGATGTGTATTTTAATGTCAGTATATAAAAATTGTTAAATAAATAAATAAATAAATAATGCTGGAGTCTCCTCTGGTATTTTCAGCCCCTGTCCCCTTCCCCTGCATTTTGCTGGAGTCTTCTCTGGTATTTTCAGCCCCTGTCCTCCCCCCCCCTGCATTTTGCTGGAGTCTCCTGTGGTATTTTCAGCCCCTGTCCTCCCCCCCCCCCCCCCCTGCATTTTGCTGGAGTCTCCTGTGGTATTTTCAGCCCCTGTCCCCCCCCTACATTTTGCTGGAGTCTCCTGTGGTATTTTCAGCCCCTGTCCCCCCCCCCCCTGCATTTTGCTGGAGTCTCCTGTGGTATTTTCAGCCCCGTCCCCCCTGCATTTTGCTGGAGTCTCCTCTGGTATTTTCAGCCCCTGCGCTCTCCAAGCTTCTAGCAGATGGATTCAGCAGAGTGTTTCCACCTCAGGAGTGGTCTCTGCATCAATCAGTAGCAAACAGACTGTTAGACTTCTGGGTCTACCAAGAGTTGATGAGTTTGCAACCCAGGAAAACACCAAACTAAATCAATTTTGCTTCATTCTACCACGGGATCTCAGACTTGATGCTTTCCAACTCGACTGGGGCCAAAGCCTCATGTACGCTTTCCTGCCAATACCCCTCATTGCCAAAACAGTGCGATACGTTCTTCAGGACCGCGCCCGCCTCATCCTCATAGTGTCAGCGTGGCTCAGACAAATTTGGGATGCGCACCTTGTCAAGCTTTCCAGCGGTCCTCCTATACTTCTGGGTCAGGCCCTGCTCTTCTAAGCCACGATGATGGGACACTCTTTCATCCCACACTTTCAGCCTTCAACCGCACAGCTTGCATGTTGTGCAAATCTCCATTTATGGTGAGCAAACCCATATTGCAGTGAGGTACATAACAAAAGAGAGCACATAGGGGAGGAAACGACTGAGGGACAATAAAAGTGGAAATAAAAAGAAATAACCTCAAGAGGCACCACACATTAGCTTAAGTATCATTCACATAATCAAGATAAGGCCCCCAAATAGTTTCAAGCAGAGAAATTGGGGCGGCCATAAGATTGTATTTTTAAACAATGTCCATGCCTGTTGAACACTTTTAACCTTGGCAGCTGCACCTTTCAGTTTTTTCTATTTTTGTCATTTTATCAAAGTTTCCCTTTTGAAAATTTAGTGTTAGAGCTTGTACATAATATTATTGTCCCTCTTCCAGTCATTAGTTCAAATTTTATCACGTTCTGATCACTATTGCCAAGTGGCCCCACCACCGTTACCTCTCTCACCAAATCCTGCGTTCTACTAAGAATTAAATCTAAAATAGCTCCTTCTCTCATTGATATTCCATCCAGGAACTTTGTCTCTAGCAATTCCTGATGTTACATTTACCCAGACAATATTGGGGTAGTTGACAGCTCCCATTATTATTGCACTGCCACATTGGTTAGCTTTCTTGATTTCTCTTAGCGTTTCATCATCTGACCATTTTGTCCAGGTGGATGGTAGTATACTCCTATCACTATACTCTTACCCAACACACATGGGATTTCTATCCATATAGATTCTACTGCGCATTTAGTCTCTTGTATAAGAACATAAGAAAATGCCATACTGGGTCAGACCAAGGGTCCATCAAGCCTAGCATCCTGCTTCCAACAGTGGCCAATCCAGGCCACAAGAACCTGGCAAGTACCCAAAAACTAAGTCTATTCCATGTTACCATTGCTAATGGCAGTGGCTATTCTCTAGGTGAACTTAATAACAGGTAATGGACTTCTCCTCCAAGAACTTATCCAATCCTTTTTTAAACACAGCTATACTAACTGCACTAACCACATCCTCTGGCAACAAATTCCAGAGTTTAATTGTGCGTTAAGTAAAAAAGAACTTTCTCCGATTAGTTTTAAATGTGCCCCATGCTAACTTCATGGAGTGCCCCCTAGTCTTTCTACTATCTGAAAGAGTAAATAACCGATTCACATCTACCCGTTCTAGACCTCTCATGATTTTAAACACCTCTATCATATCCCCCCTCAGTCATCTCTTCTCCAAGCTGAAAAGTCCTAACCTCTTTAGTCCTAACCTCTTTAGATCTTTATCCTGCTGGAATCTATACCCTCCTGGACATAAAGTGCCACAACCCCACCAAGTTGATCCTCCCTATTATTGCGATATAATTTGTACCTGTTGGCTTTCCTCCTTGTTCTAATTTAAAAGCTGCTCTATCTCCTTTTTAAAAGTTAGCACCAGCAGCCAGATTCCACTCTGGTTCCCCAGTTCCTTACAAAACTGAATCCCTCTTCCCTGCACCATCATCTCATCCACGAACTGAGATTCTGGAGCTCTGCCTGCCTCTGGGGACCTGCATGTGGAACAGGGAGCATTTCAGAGAATGCCACCCAGGAGGCTCTGGATTTCAGCTTTCTACCTAAGAGCCTAAATTTGGCTTCCAGAACCTCTCTCCACCATTTTCCTACATTGTTGATGCCCACATGTACCATGACAGCTGGCTCCTCCCCAGCACCGTCTATAATCCTATCTAGGTGACATGTGAGGTGCTCCACCTCTACATCAGGCAGGCAAAATACCAAGCTCCTCACATCCACCAGCCAATCTACATTTCTAATAATCGAATCACCAACTATGATGGCCAACCTAACCCTTCTTTCCAGTGCAGTAGGCCTAGGAGACTTGTCTTCAGTGTGAGAGGGAAATGCATCATCTGGAGAGCAGGTCCTTGCTACAGGATCACTTCCTGCTACACCAGGATGATGTTCTCCAACTGGGAGACTTTTCTGATCCAAGGCAGCACTGGGCCTCCCAGACTGGAGTTTGGACTTGGCTACTATGTCCCTGAAGATCTCATCAATGTACCTCTCTGTCTACCTCAGCTCCTCTAGGTCTGCCACTCTAGCCTCCAGAGATGGGACCCGTTCTCTGAGAGCCAGGAGCTCTTTGCACCAGGCATCTCCAGAACCTCATGGATGAATTTCCTCAAGTTATTCCCTGAGGAGCTGGGGGTTGATAATGGACCAGCAGTGTCTTCAGACTGGAGCCAGCTGTCACACCCATTCACTGGAAATCCAGGAATGTGCCTTTTGCACCCTGGTTTGCAATGAGGTGGAGCTCGAGGATCTCCTAGTGAAAGGTATCCTAGAACCATTTCTGCATTAAAATTGGGACATTGCATCAGTACTGTAGAGGTTACTTGGGTAAATCATTCAGGAGCCTGAGGTGTTTTTTTTAATTTAATTTAATTTAATTTAATTTATATTCCAACTTTCAGGCACTTCACAGTGGATGACATTCAGGTACTGTAGTTATTTCCCTATCCACAGTGGGCTCACAATCTGTATCTGAGGCCACAAGGAGTGGTGGCAGTGGGATTTGAGCCCTGGCCTCTGGCCCACTGCTCGAACCACCAGACTTTTACAGCCAGCGAGCAGAGGCGTTTCAGGGATGCAGCTGAGGCAGAGCTGGAGAAGGTGGAGTCAGCAGAATTTCAAATGTCCTCCGATACAGCACAAATGTCGAGCCACGCACTTGGGAAATTATTCTTGGTGATGAGCAGGAGTTGTAATTGTTATTTGCCTGGTATATTGAATGTTTTATTCAGATGATCTTCAGCAGGCAGCAGTATAAGAGCGCAGTGTTCCCCTGGCACCAGGAGCTGGAGCTGAGGGGATGAATCCCAGACCGATGTCTTCACCCTGCTGCTAAGTTCTGAGAGAGAGAGACTGTAACACTGAGAGAGAGATGCTCGTTTCAGCAGACATTGCACTGGTTAGAGAGACAGAACGGGCTGAGAGAATGAGAGGTGGAATTAGCAGAAAGAGAGAGAGAGACCTGTTTCAGCTGGGAAGTACAGCTGTCGGGTGACAGGAAAAGGTTGCACAGGACCCTCCTATCTGACTGGGAAGGAGGCAGCATTTCACTCTGCAGACAAACTCTTCAGTACCAGAAGTTACTGTTCCTTTTCTTTTCCCCTCTTTGCTGTTTCCAGTTTTTTAAGCCCTTTGAGTTAACTGTAAATCCTTTTCTTATATATAATAACAAACATTCATTTATTAGCACTGTTTCTGTGAATGTGACAGGTGAGTTAGGACTGGGTATCAGCAGGGTCCTACACCAAGTCTCACACAGCTCTGTCAGGTTTTTGTGTCAGGCAGAGCTGGAGCAACCAACCAGCATCTGAATCAGTGACCACAGATTGTGCTAATAAATAAACATTTGACTGCTATTTAGTGATTCCTCAGTTGTTATATTTATTGTTTTGTCTTTTCTGGGTCTCTTTTCTAAGGTCTAAGCTCCTCCCAGAGGAGGACCTAGTTTAGGGTAGTGAGGGGACTAAACCATTTGCTATGGCTCACTGGAGTAACTATAGAGGGCAGACAGTTCCCTGTGCTCTGAGGGACTCCTCGTCTCTGAGAAATCACTGATTAGCACTGTGAAGCCCCTGAATACCAACAAAATGTTTCTTCATTCATATTTATAAACTAATAGGTCCGTGCAGCGGTGCTGAGAGCGGGAAGTTAGCTGGACTTACCCCATGTATGACTTTCCCTGCTCAATGTAACCGGGAAACTCTCAATGTCGCTGCTACACAGCTAAACATAAGTTCCACACCCAGCACATCCCTTTTTTTTTATCCAGGTAAGTTAACCAATCATTAGCCCATAATTTTAACACTTTGCGGTTTGTCCAGCTAAATTCCAAACTCAGCCGGAC
Organism: Rhinatrema bivittatum; assembly: GCF_901001135.1. Classification (NCBI taxonomy): domain Eukaryota; kingdom Metazoa; phylum Chordata; class Amphibia; order Gymnophiona; family Rhinatrematidae; genus Rhinatrema; species Rhinatrema bivittatum. The sequence goes on from NC_042616.1 coordinate 23,848,577, forward strand.
AAATCTGCTGACCGAGGACCTTTAAAAGTATTACAGGGCAGAAAGTGATGTTTGCCAAGGCTCCTTACCACATGCTAATTATTGACGTCACGGCAATCACACGACACGACAGGGGATGGTCAGGGAAACATCTGATGCACAGGCGCAGAAGTTGGCAGGACGAGCGGAACCAGAAAGAGAAAGAAAGGAGATGTGTGAGCATTTCCTGATGTCCTACTTTCCATCTGAGGTACAGGCATTGATCCTGGGTATCACAAAGTTAATTATGTCCATTTCTGTATACAAAGTATGGGGCAAGTTTTCAGAAGAGCTGCTGAGTGGCCACAAGAGTTGATTACATTTATTGGAATAATTTTCAATCACAGCATGGCGGCTGGAAATGTTCCCAAATTTAGCTTAGCCGGTTCAGCACTGAGCAGCTTCCTGAAAACTTACCCTGAGCAGCTCCAGAGGACCTAACCTCACTGAAGGACCTGCCCCTTAATCTAAAAAAACACCCACCCCTCCCCTGACCCCAGAGCTTACTCTAGCCCAAGAGCCCTCCCTTACCATGACCCCTGACCTCACCCCCTCCCCACCCCAGAGCCCACCCTTATCATGACCCCTGACCTCACCCCCTCCCAACCCCAGAGCTTACTCCAGCCCCAGAGGCCTCCCTTACCATGACCCCTGACCTTACCCCCTCCCGACCCCTTATGACCCCTCTTCTCCAATCTCTGACTGCATGTCCCCCCCCCCCTCCCCCCTGGGGCTCTCATACACTGTGGTTATTAACCTTGACCTGCCAGTGATAGAGCACAATCCTTGGCCATCCTGCATCCCCCAGCAGGTAATTCCACCCCTCAGAGCAATTTCACTGCTCCAGCTTACAAGAATGTCCCTCCATGGGCACTGTGCACCCTCCCCATCAATCGGGCCGCACTGCCAGTGTGAGGATGATGCCTCTAGTTTGTAACGTGCATAATACTTTACATCTATAGGCCGGCAAGGTTAGATAATGTGTCTGAGCTTAAAAATAAATGGAATAACATCAGTTTATCAGTAATATCTCTATTCACCTTCTTCTACCTCACCACCTGGAAGGGGTAGGGATTGATAGCGAGGAAGAAGATAAAGGTAAACCCAGGAAACTCGGAGGGCATTTGTTTTACTAGAAATGTAGATTAAATTCACTTCCTCCCCCGCAGATGGCAGCTCCTTCTATTCAGTTAAGAAATAGTGTTACTTCATTAGGAGTCAAGGTTGATAACTCATTAAGTTTTGCTCCTCACTTCTCTTCTAGCACAAAGATTTGTTTTTATTTTCTTAGGCTCAGACCATACTGGGAAGTCCATGATCTCAAATCTCTAACATATTCCCTAATCTTAAATCATTCAGGCCATTGTAATTCCAGGTATCATGGCCTCTTACTTCCTAATGAGCCTGCGGGTGATTACTTTCATCTCAGCCCGCATTACTTCCAGTTCCCTCTCCTAGAGAAATTGCTCTGGAGCATGCAAGAGAGAGGGGGTTTCCTATTTAGCTGCATATTTTGGAATTCTCTTCCTCTGTCTTTGCACAGTGAGAAAGAATTCAGGATTTGTAGGAAAAGCCTCAAAACTTGGCTCTTTGAAAGAGCCTGGGAAGTTTAATTTCACTCAGATTATTTTATTTTGCTCTGGACATTGTGATTTGTATTCATTTCACTGTTACTGATTTCCTGTTGGATTGTTTGTCATGTTTTCTTTTTAATTATGATTATGATTTATTAACTTGATTAATCACAAAATCTTGCAAAAGCAAATCAGTGCAATACACAAAGAATAAAATAAACAGAATTCCCTGCTATAAATAAATGTGCATAATGAATGCATCCTGTTAAAACTAGTAACAAAGACATAACCAGGGCTGACAGAGAGGAGGAGAATCCTCTAGGGCTGCATAAAGGGACAGTGAGTGCTGTCTGCACGCTGAAGCACTTCCTGCAACCTGCGTGTTTAGCATGAAGCACTAACGTCTTCTCTAGAAAGCCCCAGAGTTGACCTTGAACCACTGTTTCAATAATTTTGGACAAGACAGGCAAACTTGAGATAGGACAATACTTTTCAGGAACATTTGGGAGAAGATGGGTATTTAAAGAAAAAACCAGACAGACTGAGGCTGTAACTTACCGGGTTCTGAAATGGGATTGATGGTGGGAAAAGAGAAAAGGGAAGGAAGTGAAGGATGGAAATGGCAAGGGAGTGGGAGGTTAGACAAGAGGGGGGAAGGTGAGGGAAGGATGGAAATGGTAAGGGAGTGGGAAGGATGGAAATGGCAAGGGAGTGGGAGGTTAGACAAGAGGGGGGAAGGTGAGGGAAGGATGGAAATGGCAAGGGAGTGGGAGGTTAGACAAGACGGGGGAAGGTGAGGGAAGGATGGAAATGGCAAGGGAATGGGAGGTTAGACAAGAGGGGGGAAGGTGAGGGAAGGTGAGGGAAGGATGGAAATGGCAAGGGAGTGGGAGGTTAGACAAGAGGGGGGAAGGTGAGGGAACACATTCACACACATACATACACATTCATGCACATTCACACGGGGAGGGAGGAGTGGGGGCAGGGGAGGGAGTTACAGGGGTGGGATCACATGGAAGGGAACAGGGTAAGGGGAGGACAAGGTCTGGGGAGGGGAGGGGGAGGACAAGGTCGGGGGAGGGGAGGGGGTACAGTCACTCAGTCTTCTTCTTTCTCTGTTAAATAAAGAAAGGTTCAGACTTTAAAATGTGTAAGGCTGAACGCACATCACCATTATATACAGGGAGGACAATAATGAAAGCCATTTCTGGGGGTAAAGCCCTCTTTTATCCACAGAAATGGGCTGTTTGATTACTGTCCATCCTCTACACAAGTAAAGGTAGGAGCATAGAACAAGGCGAGGGCTTTTCCCCATGTAGTTTTGTAAATATTTCTGGTTTGGGGTTCGCACAGGGGGAAAACTATATGCAGAGTTTTCCTTTAACACCGAGCCCTCACAAAAAGCAGGCAGGGGGATTATTGAGGGGGCAATAAACAAAGCAAATCTAGATGTGTTCTTTTGCATTCCTTATCACCTCCAGGTTAAAATTCACATGGGATTGGCCAGACCTTGCGTACTTTGATTATTTAGGTCAAGGCTGGGAAACCTCCAGACCCAGGCGAGACCCACAGCTCAGTCCCAGGCAGCCCCTGCCAGAGCCCCAAACCAGAGGTTCATGGAGGGAGCTTTTGCTCCGAGTCTCTGACTTCTCCCCCTCACCCCCATAATCAAATGTTCAGGGCAGGAGCGAGCGTGATCTGCTGCCACAGCTTGGGTTCATCCCCCACCGTGTCCTTGAATTAAATATTCAGAAGGACTGGAGAGTGGCACAAGAGCTCCTGCCTCATCCTTGGCTCCTTCCTGCAGCCTCCCACCCCAAGAGTTAAATGTTCATAGGGGAGACAGAGCGAGAGCTGCTCCTGCCTCCTCCCCAGCCACCCAGAATTAGATATTCATGGCAGGAATGAAGAGCACACATCACATCTCTGCCTTTACCTCCCTGGAATAAAACATTCATAGCAGAAGTAAAGGAAAAACTGCTCCAGCTGACACTGAGGTTAAACCCTTGCTCACTTGCTTGGACCTTGAAGATCCTAGCAAGCACTGCAGAGGCCTTGGCTGCTCCTGCACTTGTGCCTCTCTCCTGACAGCCTCCCACCCACCAACTGGGTTTCCCCTTGGATCTGGGACAAGTAAGGTCCCACCTGCTCCTTCATGAGGGTTTTCTGGGGACATTGTGACTCCCTAAACCTGGGGTTTCACAGTATCCAGACAAATAAAGACTGCACATCCAAAAAATACAGGAATCACTGAAAAACTCTCTTACCTAGGATCCACAGTGCTAATAAACAGAGCTTGATATGAAGGCAGAACAGTGATACAAAGGATTTTAAATAAACTGCATTACAAGCAGGGGAAGAAGAAAAGGAATTTCACAGTAACTCCAACTGGTTTTTAAGTGAAGGTTTTTGCAGAGCTGAATGCTGCCCCTGTCTCAGTTGCTGTGAGGGTGCGGATAAGATCAGCTCAGACCGTACACCTGGCTGCGCTTCCTTAGCTTTACAAACTCTCCCTGTCTGTCCCTATTACCCCACTGCTCTGTCTCCCTCAGGGACCCTCAGCAGCAATGACTCTAAGGTAATAAAAGGGAATTTTACATGGGAGGCAAATAATATTAACCACTAAAAGTGTCTTGCTAAAAGGAGAAGTGAGGGAAAGGAAAAGGGGAAAGGGGAAGCACAAACAAGACGGAGAAAGGGGAAGAAAAGAGAACAGCAAAGGCAACTGGGCAGAGAGGAAGGAGCAAAGGAGAAAAAGTAAGATGGGAGGGGGAGAGCAGGAGATAAGGCAGAGAGATTGATGGGAGAGGGAGATATGGAGAAGGGAGGCATGGGGTAGGGGAGAGGAGGGAGAGCAGAGGAAGCATTGGAAGGAGGGGTGGGAGGAGTTGTTACAATATTCAGTTCCAGGTAGAGTTGAGTTCCGCGCTGCAATCCTTCTCCCCTTTCTCCTCTCGCTTGTAGTTCATTTCCATGTTGAGTCAATGCTCCTTCCCTTTCTCCTCTTGCTTGTAGTTCATTTCCATGTTGAGTCAATGCTCCTCCCCTTTCTCCTCTCACTTGTAGTTCATTTCCAGAAGCTTCAGGTCCTTTGGTCTCTTGCTATCCAGAGCCCCAATCATCAGAAATGCTCACTGCTTGCTGTCATCCTTTGCATTTAGAGAGATCTTGGCAACTTTGCCTTTTATTATGTCACCTCCTGTCATCCTAACATCACAAGAGGGTGGGAGAGACCATGTGAGGCTGATGGTGAGGGGAGAAGAGAGGTGGCAGAGGAGGAGCAACTGAATTCAGTTCTGTACAAATGAATTAAAATAATCTGACTATAATAAAGAGGAAAGTTGCCCCATGCCTGCATCACCAGCTTGCAACCTGACCTCCACCCCTCCCTGCTTGTAGTCTCCAGCTCTGTCTATGGAGCTTGAGCTCCTCCCCTCTCATTCTGCACTCTCAAGCTCCTCCCTCTCACGCTGTGCTCTCCAACTCTGCCTCCCCTCTCTCTTGCAGTTCTCTGCAGCTCTGCCCCTCTCAATGTACTCTGCAGTTTCACCCTTCTGTCTCTCAGAATTGCCCAAACCACTCTGCTAGGGCCCCTGCACTCCCATAATTGTGTGGCTGTGCCAATGGCCACAAAATTCAGCCCTTACCAAGGAACCAAAACCTTTGATGGCAGTGAAATAGTGCATTTACCCTCCCCTGCCCACCCCAGAAGAGAAACATTGATGGCAGTGGATGGTGCATTAACCCCTTACTCACCCACCCACCAACCCCCGAAGAGACATATTGTTGGCAGTGGACAGCACAATCTCCCCGTTCCCCTCCCCTGGATCCCCTCACTCACTGGCTCCCGTCAGACAAACCGGAGGAGGAGGAGGACGGAGGCCTTGCAGATCCTTCAGTGCATCCTCCCTCCTGCCCCGCTGAGACCTGAATGGTGCAGTTTGACCCACTTGGTTCAAAGCAGTAAGAGAGGAGGGAGGATGTATCATGAACACTGCAGGATCTCTGTCCTCTTCCTGGTTTGCTGAGAGTTACTCTGAGTGAGGGGGTCAATGGGCATGGGGAGGTCTGATAGAGAGTATCAGGGTGTGTGAGGGGTTTGGGAGGAGGGAATAAACCATGGGGAGGGAGCCAGGGTGAGTTAGGGGCTTTGGAAGAGGGAATAAACCATGGGGAGGGAGCCAGGGTGAGTGAGGGGTTTGGAAGGTGGGAATAAACCATGGGGAGGGAGCCAGGATGAGTGAGGGGTTTGGGGGGTGGGAATAAACCATGGGGAGGGAGCCAGGGTGAGTTAGGGGCTTTGGAAGAGGGAATAAACCATGGGGAGGGAGCCAGGATGAGTGAGGGGTTTGGGAGGTGGGAATAAACCATGGGGAGGGAGCCAGGGTGAGTGAGGGGTTTGGGAGGAGGGAATAAACCATGGGGAGGGAGCCTGGGTGAATGAGGGGTTTGGGGGGAGGGAATAAACCATGGGGAGGGAGCCAGGGAGAATGAGGGGTTTGGGAGGAGGGAATAAACCATGGGGAGGGAGCCAGGGTGAATGAGGGGTTTGGGAGGAGGGAATAAACCATGGGGAGGGAGCCAAGGTGAGTGAGGGGTTTGGGAGGAGTGAATAAACCATGGGGAGGGAGCCAAGGTGAGTGAGGGGTTTGGGAGGAGGGAATAAACCATGGGGAGGGAGCCAGGGTGAGTGAGGGGTTTGGGAGGAGGGAATAAACCATGGGGAAGGAGCCAGGGTGAGTGAGGGGTTTGGGAGGAGGGGATAAACCTTGGGGAGGGAGCCAGGGTGAGTGAGGGGTTTGAGAGGAGGAAATAAACCATGGGGAGGGAGCCAGGGTGAGCGAGGGGTTTGGGAGGAGGGAAAAAACCATGGGGAGGGAGCCAGGGTGAGCGAGGGGTTTGAGAGGAGGGAATAAACCATGGGGAGAGAGCCAGGGTGAGTGAGGGGTTTGGGAGGGGTTTGGGAGGAGGGAATAAACCATGGGGAGGGAGCCAGGGTGAGTGAGGGGTTTGGGAGGAGGGAATAAACCATGGGGAGGGAGCCAGGGTGAGTGAGGGGTTTGGGAGGAGGGAATAAACCATGGGGAGGGAGCCAGGGTGAGTGAGGGGTTTGGGAGGTTTGAATAAACCATGGGGAGGGAGCCAGGGTGAGTGAGGGGTTTGGGAGGAGGGAATAAACCATGGGGAGGAAGCCAGGGTGAATGAGGGGTTTGGGGGGAGGGAATAAACCATGGGGAGGGAGCCAAGGTGAGTGAGGGGTTTGGGAGGAGGGAATAAACCATGGGGAGGGAGCCAGGGTGAGTGAGGGGTTTGGGAGGAGGGAATAAACCATGGGGAGGGAGCCAGGGTGAGTGAGGGGTTTGGGAGGAGGGAATAACCATGGGGGAGGGAGCCAGGGTAAATGAGGGGTTTGGGAGGAGGGAATAAACCATGGGGAGGGAGCCAGGGTAAATGAGGGGTTTGGGAGGAGGGAATAAACCATAGGGAGAGAGCCAGGGGAGCGATGGGTTTGGGAGGAGGGAATAAACCATGGGGAGAGAGCCAAGGTGAGTGAGTGGTTTGGGAGGAGGGAATAAACCATGGGGAGGGAGCCAAGGTGAGTGAGGGGTTTGGGAGGAGGGAATAAACCATGGGAGGGAGCCAGGGTGAGTGAGGGGTTTGGGAGGAGGGAATAAACCATGGGGAGGAAGCCAGGGTAAATGAGGGGTTTGGGAGGAGGGAATAAACCATGGGGAGGGAGCCAGGGGGAGCGATGGGTTTGGGAGGAGGAAATAAACCATGGGGAGGGAGCCAGGGTGAGTGAGGGGTTTGGGAGGAGGGAATAAACCATGGGGAGAGAGCCAGGGGGAGCGATGGGTTTGGGAGGAGGAAATAAACCATGGGGAGGGAGCCAGGGTGAGTGAGGGGTTTGGGAAGAGGGAATAAACCATGGGAGGGAGCCAGGGTGAGGGAGGGGTTTGAGAGGAGGGAATAAACCATGGGGAGGGAGCCAGGGTGAGTGAGGGGTTTGGGAGGAGGGAATAAACCATGGGGAGGGAGCCAGGGTGAGTGAGGGGATTGGGAGGAGGGAATAAACCATGGGGAGGGAGCCAGGGTGAGTGAGGGGTTTGGGAGGAGGGATAAACCATGGGGAGGGAGCCAGGGTGAGGGAGGGGTTTGGGAGGAGGGAATAAACCATGGGGAGGGAGCCAGGGTGAGTGAGGGGTTTGGGAGGAGGGAATAAACCATGGGGAGGGAGCCAGGGTGAGTGAGGGGTTTGGGAGGAGGGAATAAACCATGGGGAGGGAGCCAGGGTGAGTGAGGGGTTTGGGAGGAGGGAATAAACCATGGGGAGGGAGCCAGGGTGAGTGAGGGGTTTGGGAGGAGGGAATAAACCCTGGGGAGGGAGCCGGGTGAGTGAGGGGTTTGGGAGGAGGGAATAAACCATGGGGAGGGAGCCAGGGGTGAGTGAGGGGTTTGGGAGGAGGGAAATAAACCATGGGGAGGGAGCCAGGGTGAGTGAGGGGTTTGGGAGGAGGGAATAAACCATGGGGAGGGAGCCAGGGTGAGTGAGGGGTTTGGGAGGAGGGAATAAACCATGGGGAGGGAGCCAGGGTGAGTGAGGGGTTTGGGAGGAGGGAATAAACCATGGGAGGGAGCCAGGGGTGAGTGAGGGGTTTGGGAGGAGGAATAAACCATTGGGGGGAGGGAGCCAGGGTGAGTGAGGGGTTTGGGAGGAGGGGATAAACCATGGGGAGGGAGCCAGGGTGAGTGAGGGGTTTGGGAGGAGGGAATAAACCATGGGGAGGGAGCCAGGGTGAGTGAGGGGTTTGGGAGAGGGAATAAACCATGGGGAGGGAGCCAGGGTGAGTGAGGGGTTTGGGAGGAGGGAATAAACCATGGGGAGGGAGCCAGGGTGAGTGAGGGGTTTGGGAGGAGGGAATAAACCATGGGGAGGGAGCCAGGGTGAGTGAGGGGTTTGGGAGGAGGGGAATAAACCATGGGGAGGGAGCCAGGGTGAGTGAGGGGTTTGGGGAGGAGGGAATAAACCATGGGGAGGGAGCCAGGGTGAGTGAGGGGTTTGGGAGGAGGGAATAAAACCATGGGGAGGGAGCCAGGGTGAGTGAGGGGTTTGGGGAGGAGGAATAAACCATGGGGAGGGAGCCAGGGTGAGTGAGGGGTTTGGGAGGAGGGAATAAACCATGGGGAGGGAGCCAGGGTGAGTGAGGGGTTTGGGAGGAGGGAAATAAACCATGGGGAGGGAGCCAGGTGTGAGTGAGGGGTTTGGGAGGAGGGAATAAACCATGGGGAGGGAGCCAGGGTGAGTGAGGGGTTTGGGAGGAGGGAATAAACCATGGGGAGGGAGCCAGGGTGAGTGAGGGGTTTGGGAGGAGGGAATAAACCATGGGGAGGGAGCCAGGGTGAGTGAGGGGTTTGGGAGGAGGGAATAAACCATGGGGAGGGAGCCAGGGTGAGTGAGGGGTTTGGGAGGAGGGAATAAACCATGGGGAGGGAGCCAGGGTGAGTGAGGGGTTTGGGAGGAGGGAATAAACCATGGGGAGGGAGCCAGGGTGAGTGAGGGGTTTGGGAGGAGGGAATAAACCATGGGGAGGGAGCCAGGGTGAGTGAGGGGTTTGGGAGGAGGGAATAAACCATGGGGAGGGAGCCAGGGTGAGTGAGGGGTTTGGGAGGAGGGAATAAACCATGGGGAGGGAGCCAGGGTGAGTGAGGGGTTTGGGAGGAGGGAATAAACCATGGGGAGGGAGCCAGGGTGAGTGAGGGGTTTGGGAGGAGGGAATAAACCATGGGGAGGGAGCCAGGGTGAGTGAGGGGTTTGGGAGGAGGGAATAAACCATGGGGAGGGAGCCAGGGTGAGTGAGGGGTTTGGGAGGAGGGAATAAACCATGGGGAGGGAGCCAGGGTGAGTGAGGGGTTTGGGAGGAGGGAATAAACCATGGGGAGGGAGCCAGGGTGAGTGAGGGGTTTGGGAGGAGGGAATAAACCATGGGGAGGGAGCCAGGGTGAGTGAGGGGTTTGGGAGGAGGGAATAAACCATGGGGAGGGAGCCAGGGTGAGTGAGGGGTTTGGGAGGAGGGAATAAACCATGGGGAGGGAGCCAGGGTGAGTGAGGGGGTTGGGAGGAGGGAATAAACCATGGGGAGGGAGCCAGGGTGAGTGAGGGGTTTGGGAGGAGGGAATAAACCATGGGGAGGGAGCCAGGGTGAGTGAGGGGTTTGGGAGGAGGGAATAAACCATGGGGAGGGAGCCAGGGTGAGTGAGGGGTTTGGGAGGAGGGAATAAACCATGGGGAGGGAGCCAGGGTGAGTGAGGGGGTTTGGGAGGAGGGAATAAACCATGGGGAGGGAGCCAGGGTGAGTGAGGGGTTTGGGAGGAGGGAATAAACCATGGGGAGGGAGCCAGGGTGAGTGAGGGGTTTGGGAGGAGGGAATAAATCCATGGGGAGGGAGCCAGGGTGAGTGAGGGGTTTGGGAGGAGGGAATAAACCATGGGGAGGGAGCCAGGGTGAGTGAGGGGTTTGGGAGGAGGGAATAAACCATGGGGAGGGAGCCAGGGTGAGTGAGGGGTTTGGGAGGAGGGAATAAACCATGGGGAGGGAGCCAGGGTGAGTGAGGGGTTTGGGAGGAGGGAATAAACCATGGGGAGGGAGCCAGGGTGAGTGAGGGGTTTGGGAGGAGGGAATAAACCATGGGGAGGGAGCCAGGGTGAGTGAGGGGTTTGGGAGGAGGGAATAAACCATGGGGAGGGAGCCAGGGTGAGTGAGGGGTTTGGGAGGAGGGAATAAACCATGGGGAGGGAGCCAGGGTGAGTGAGGGGTTTGGGAGGAGGGAATAAACCATGGGGAGGGAGCCAGGGTGAGTGAGGGGTTTGGGAGGAGGGAATAAACCATGGGGAGGGAGCCAGGGTGAGTGAGGGGTTTGGGAGGAGGGAATAAACCATGGGGAGGGAGCCAGGGTGAGTGAGTGGTTTGGGAGGAGGGAATAAACCATGGGGAGGGAGCCAGGGTGAGTGAGGGGTTTGGGAGGAGGGAATAAACCATGGGGAGGGAGCCAGGGTGAGTGAGGGGTTTGGGAGGAGGGAATTAAACCATGGGGAGGGAGCCAGGGAGAGTGAGGGGTTTGGGAGGAGGGAATAAACTATGGGGAGGGAGCCAGGGTGAGTGAGGGGTTTGGGAGGAGGGAATAAACCCTGGGGAGGGAGCCAGGGTGAGTGACGGGTATCGGGGGAGGGAATAAACCATGGGGAGGGAGCCAGGGAGAGTGAGGGGTTTGGGAGGAGGGAATAAACCATGGGGAGGGAGCCAGGGTGAGTGAGGGGTTTGGGAGGAGGGAATAAACCATGGGGAGGGAGCCAGGGTGAGTGAGGGGTTTGGGAGGAGGGAATAAACCATGGGGAGGGAGCCAGGGTGAGTGAGGGGTTTGGGAGGAGGGAATAAACCATGGGGAGGGAGCCAGGGTGAGTGAGGGGTTTGGGAGGAGGGAATAAATCATGGGGAGGGAGCCAGGGTGAGTGAGGGGTTTGGGAGGAGGGAATAAATCATGGGGAGGGAGCCAGGGTGAGTGAGGGGTTTGGGAGGAGGGAATAAACCATGGGGAGGGAGCCAGGGTGAGTGAGGGGTTTGGGAGGAGGGAATAAACCATGGGGAGGGAGCCAGGGTGAGTGAGGGGCTTGGGAGGAGGGAATAAACCATGGGGAGGGAGCCAGGGTGAGTGAGGAGATCAGGTGTGGTGAGGAAGTGCTAGGGGGATTGTGAGGGGGTGAAAGGGGCTTTGGAAGGAGGATAAGGACCAGAGAGGATGGGGGTGGGATTCTGTTACCAGAGATCTTAATTACGCACTTCCTACACTTCACAGTATTTCTCCATCCTTGGATTGGTTTTACTTCTGGTGGAATAAATGATCCATGAAATGTCTGTCTCTCGCCCCTGATCCTCTCTGTACTGCAGTTTTTCTCTCTTTTCCTGTCTGAGCTCAGCCTCTCCCTGAACTGTAACTCCAGGTCTGCACAGCCCAGGCTCTCTGCTCACAACACAATGCACAACACAACTATGGAACAAACCTGCAGCAAATCTCAGAAGGGAGCCCTCATCACAGGACTTGACGGAATCACTAAAAACATGGCTATTCCAAAAAGCCTAGCAAGCCAACAGCTAACCCCCTGTCATCCCCAGCAACCAATTCCAAACAGAACCTTAACCCCGGTCGTGTCCCGCAATGAGAACTCTCAATAGTCAATTCAAACGTTAGCTGTTATATTGTTAAGATTACAAATCACTTTATTTTACAATGTTATAATTTAAGCGTCACAAACCCTCACTTGCTGTAAGTTTACAATGTCTCAATGTAATTATACAATGTATCAATGCAAAGATAATATGACCTGTTATCAATGTAAAGATAATTTGACCTGTTATCACACTGTCTCACTAGATTTTATGTAAACCGACGTGATACCCTTGGGTGAATGTCTGTATATAAAAACAAACAAACAAATAAATAAATGCAGTGATGGTGTCAGCGAGAGGAAAGCAGAAATCTGATCTTGTTAGCAGGACCTGAGCTTTCTGATTAATGGTGGTGCAGTCAGACATTAACCTGAGGGGGGATCTTAGTTAACTGATGGTTCTTCAGCAATCCTAGATGTGCGCAGCTCTCCAGCCCATCTCAGTCCTGGAATTTGCTGTCAGATTACAGAAAAAAATCTCTGGAATCCTGAAGAGTCGCTGGCCTGGAGGATTGTTTTACTTCCAAAATGTTTTATCATAACCTATGAATAAAGCTTCCAGAGCTTCTCCCCATCCCTGCATCATATGGATTTATTCTCTTGTGAGTGCCTCTCCCTTGGCAGTCTCCCATCCACAAAACTGGATTTCCAATTACCTATGGGCAAATCTGAAGTACCAGCAAGGGCGCGAACCTCAGGGGCGTCCCCATGAGATGACTTCATCTGCTTCCGATATTTAAAGGTCTCTGATATCGCCAACAAACGGAGATAGCAAGGGATTACTCTACCTAAGTACTCTGCCTCCTCGGACATACCAGAGGTACCCGCTCCTCGGGGGCCTCGCTCTCTCTTTGCTTTTATTTATTATTTATTATTAAAGGCTTTTATATACCGACTTTCTTGATACAAATCAAATCAACTCGGTTTACATCGAATTAAGCAGTAACTATAACCAACCAATCAACAAGAGACAATTTAAAAGGAGCATAAAGTTACATTATAACAAGGATGCCTTAACTGGGAGTAGGAAAAAAGAGAGGGAGAACGAAGATAAAGTACTATATACTTTTCAATTTACTGACAGGAACCACTACTCGTTCCTCGAGGGCCCTCATTTCTGACTATCTGCTGATTCTCTTCTGCCTGGAAGCCATCACTATCTACAATATTGTGAGTTACCATCGCTCTCTCAGAGCTTTCCCTGGAACCAGGTACTCGCTCCTCAAGGGCCTATCGTTTCCAACTCCTGAGCTTCCTTGAGACCTTATGCGAGTCTTATTATCTAGTTCTGTTTATGAATTCTGTCTCCTCTGCCAACTCACTTTCTACAGTTTCTCAACAGCTCAGCCATCCTGGGATCGCTGTTCCAGTATCCGAGGGACTTCAGCCCAGCCGGGCACTTCAGCTCACTACTGCCACCTCTGGTGGTTTCAAGACCTGTTTAATAAAAGAACTACTGTGTGTCTGTCTCGATACTCTAAGCCTAGCCAGTGGTCCCTCTTGGCATCTTCCCCCGGGAGCATGGTCATCTGCCACCGGCCCAAGGATCTACCCACTACTATCTCCGCCTACAGAATACAACAGACTACTAACTCCATTTGCGGAACATAACAGAGTGCTAACCTCAAGCAGAACAGATTGCTACTCCTATCTGATTACTCCTCCCACCAGACAGCGAGACTACACCAGTTTGCTAACTGCAGCACTAACAGATTGCTAACTCCATGGTTCCGGCTTAACTCCAGGATCGGCAAACTCCATGGATCTGGCACAACTCTCTGCCTTGCAGGCCATACCGGGCCTGGCCCTGCGCATCTCGGAGCAACAAGGTGCCTTGGAGAAACTTACTGCAGCGTTTCATCAGCTACACACACAGAAAGTTCAATGCACAGCCTCCAAGCAAGAAGGTCAGTTACAGGAGGTAACTTTGAAGACTGCTGTATCACTGGCAGCTCCAATCCACTTTTCCGGAGAAATCCAGAAGACCCGAGGCTTTTTCAACCAGTGCTGCATGCACTTTACTTTACAACCATCTGTATTTCTTACGGCACTCTCTAAGACTACCTACATCCTTTCGTACTTGGATGGGAGAGCTCTGTCGTGGGCATCCACCTTGTGGGAACACAAGGACGCCATTTTGCAGGACATAGAAGGATTTATGGACTTGTTTAAATCCGTGTTTGATGACCCTGCGCAAACTTCTGTAGCCGGTTCTGCTTTAGTGGAATTGAAGCAAGGCAACAGATAATTGGCTGAATTCGCCATAGAATTTAAGACTCCTGCGGCAGAACTCCGCTGGGACCCCAAATGTCTCAAGACACTCTTCTGCAGAGGTCTGGATACCCGTTTGAAGGACGAGCTGGCCGCTCACCAGACACCTGACTCGCTGGACGAATTAGTAGCCTTGGCCACTTGGATTGATCATCGATTCCGGGACAAGGTGAAAGAACTCCGGCCTAAGGAGGTACCAGGGTTGAAACAGGCCAGTGCTACCAATGCACCTCGGATGGTTCCAATAACTTCTGCTGCTGATACAGATGAACCGATGCAACTGGATCATGGACGCTTGACCTCCAAGGAGAGAAGATTTTGGAAGAAGCGCGGCCTATGCATGTACTGTGGTAAGTCTGGTCATGATGTCTCTGCATGCTCCATTTTGTCTGATAAACGGTCGGGCCTAAGCCCTGCAGGAGGGTTGTTCTTAGGCCTTACCGCGTCCTCTCCTCTATCTCCCAGTCTCCTTAACCTACAGACCAATTACGGTTCAGACTCCTGCCTTGGTGGACTCAGGGACAGGAGGCAACTTCATTCTCAGATGTCTAGTGGAATACTTGAGGATCCCTCTCATCAAATTAAAAGATTCACTACTGTTATTCTCCATTCACGGGGAGCCCTTACCGGGCAACGTAACTTGCGAAACTGTACCAGTTACTCTTCGCACCGGAGCGCTCCATACGGAATCCATCTTCTTCTTTGTACTGGAAAAGGCTATGCACCCTATCGTCCTGGGGTTACCTTGGCTGCAAGTGCACCAACCCCAGTTTGACTGGGCATCCCTGGATCTCTCACGATGGGGCCCAGAATGCCATGGGAAGTGCCTTAAGGAGATCTCACCTATCATATGCATGCCTATGACTCCAGTGAGGCCAGGGCTGCCGCCTCAAGATGCATCCTTCGGAAATGTTTCCTCCAAAGAGGCAGCTGGTGTACTTTCTCCACATAGGCCCTATGATGGTGCCATGAGTCTAGGAACCAATACTGAGCTACCAGAAGGACGAGTGCATCCTCTTTCAGTTCTTGAAAAGGAAGCGATGTGGGAGGATGTGCCTGATGAGCCACAACACATAATTGACCCGAAGAAAATCCTCTTAGCAACCACCCAGTCTGTACCTTTCGGTAAGACTATTGTTCCAAAGAATCTCAGGAAGAAGGTACTTTTTTGGGCGCATGATTCCAAACTGGCTGGCCATCCTGGTCAACGCCGAACCCTGCTCAAGATACAGGAGCTGTATTGGTGGACTACTATCAAAAAGGATACCTATTCCTACGTGGCATCCTGCGCCAAATGTGCTAAGAACAAACCTGCTTCTGGACAACCGTGGGGTCATATGCAACCATTGCCAGTTCCGGATCGGCCCTGGTCTCACATCGCTACTAACTTTGTAGTTGATTTACCTACTTCCGGAGGAATGAACACCATCTGGGTGACTGTGGATCGCTTTAGAAAGATGGCATACTTCGTGGTGCTTCCTGGCATACCTTCTGCCTTGGAGCTTGCTAAGCTCTTCATACAGCACATATTCTGCCTCCATGGCCTAACTTCGCACATCGTATCGGACCGTGGATCTCAATTCACGGCACGATTCTGGAGGGCCTTGTGTAAGCTGTTTGACATCACTCTGGACTACACCTCAGCTTACCATCCGCAGTCGAATGGCCAGACGGAACGGATGAATCGAACAATGAAGCAATTCATTCGAGCTATGTCACGTCCCGACAGAATAACAGGGCTGAATTACTTTCATGGGCTGAATTCGCCATCAACTCTCATCCAGCAACATCTACTGGAAAGTCACCATTTGAAGTGGTCTTCGGACGTACTCCAACACCACCACTTCCACTGAAGCTCTCAGTGACATCCCCAGCAGCTCAGTCCACCGCTGATGATATCCATAAACTATGGGTTCAGACTAAGGACATGCTAATCAAAACAAATGACCGTGCTAAGAAGTACTACGATGCGCACCATGCACCAGCTCCAGTCTTCAAGCCAGAAGACAAGGTCTGGTTGTCAACCAAGCACCTCAGACTCAAACTACCCTCCTCTCGGTTTGCTCCTCGCTACGTAGGACCATTCCCAGTCCTTCAACGTATTGGCAATGTCACCTATCATCTGAAGCTACCATCTGGTCTCAAAATTCATAACACTTTCCACGTTTCATTGCTAAAACCACTTATACTCAGCAAATTCTCTTCCAAACCTCAAGAATCACCTATCATCAATGCAGAAGATGACTTAGAATACAAAGTCGAAGAGGTTCTGGATGTTTGTAAAAGAGGCAAGACTTTTGAATACCTTCTCAAATGGGAAGGTTTCGGCCCCGAAGAAAACTCTTGGGAGCCTCAAACCAGTATCTTGGACAAAGAGATGCTTCATCAGTTCCACCTCGCGCATCCTTCAAAATCTAAGCCTGGTACCTGAAGAGGAGATCGTCCTTTGAAGGGGGGTACTGTTGCGACCGTCACTGCCCGATGTCTTCACTCCACCCTCTTTACCTCTGTGGCGACTCCCTCCAGGTCTGATGGATGGATGGCTGCCGCGGCATCTCCCTGCTGTCTCTCTCCAGCGTCCCCGGACCGGCTCGACGCTGGAGATCCGCCATGTTGCCTGAAGCCTAGGGCGCGTGCGCGCTCCGAGTGAAGTACCAGTAAGGGCGCAAATCTCAGGGGCGTCCCCCTGAGAGGACATCATCCCTTCCGATATTTAAAGGTCTCTGATATCGCCAACAAACGGGGTTAGAAAGGGATTACTTTACCTAAGCTACTCTGCCTCCTCGGACGTACCAGAGGTACCCGCTCCTTGGGTGCCTCGCTCTCTCTTTGCTTTTCAGGTTACAGTCAGGAACCAGTACTCGCTCCTCGAGGGCCCTCGTTCCTGACTATCTGCTGATTCTCTTCTGCCTGGAAGCCATCACTATCTACAACTGTGAGTTACCATCGCTCTCTCAGAGCTTTCCCTGGAACCAGGTACTCGCTCCTCGAGGGCCTATCCTTTCCAACTCCTGAGCTCCATTAGACCAATACGTGAGTGTTGTCATTTAAGTTCTGTTCATGAACTCTGCAAACCCTGCCTACTCACTGTCTACAGTTTCTCAACAGCTCAGCCATCCTGGGATTGCTGTTCCAGTATCTGAGGGACTTCAACCCTGCCGGGCACTTCAGCTCACTACTGCCACCTCTGGTGGTTTCAAAACTTGTTTAATAAAAGAACCGATACTCTAAGCCTAGCCGGTGGTCCCTCTCGGGATCTTCCCCCGGGAGCGTGGTCATCTGCCACCGGCCCAAGGATCCACCCACTACTATCTCCGCCTACAGAATACAACAGACTACTAACTCCATTTGCGGAACATAACAGAGTGCTAACCTCAAGCAGAACAGATTGCTACTCCTATCTGGTTACTCCTCCCACCAGATAGCGAGAATACACCAGTTTGCTAACTACAACACTAACACTTCAAGTTTCTCAGTCCCCCATCTTATTCCCACCAGTCTCTGCCAGTCTACAAAAATGTAATAAAAAAAAACCTTCCAAAACAGAAAACAAGAGATACCTTGAGGGAAAACTGAAAATTTGCAGAATACCTATATTAATATATCTTTAAGAAAACCTAAAAGAAACCACAGGGAATGGTATCAGAATGCTTGGTGCTGCAGTCTCATGGGCTCTTGCCCAAACAGAGCTACAACCCCTCTCTTGTAACATTGTCTACCTCTTCCCGTGTGGTCTTTTGGCTTTTATTCTTTTTATCTTTTATCCCTTTTTTTGTGTGCAAAAAAGCCTCCAATGAGATACCCGTTAAAAATGAACCATTAAAAGTGTGTTCCATAATACTCATCTTATTAATTGCAAAAACCTTTATCCTTATTTCACCTTTAGTGTAGCATATAACTTATCTTCTCTGCTCCTATCTTTTGCTGTAGTCGCCTTCCTTACTGTCATTTATTATTTGCCTGCCCGACATTGGCAATGTTTCGGCGCGAAACTCGCGCCTGCTTCAGGGGCACTCAACAAAGTTCCTACAAAAAGAGAACAGTTTTACTTATCCATTTCATAATTTTAAAATTTTTTTTACGGCTACCAAAACAGGACTTACATTCTTGCTCAACCCGACTTCTCACAGCATTTTCCACAACTCGAAGATGGCGCTCAAACGCTTCCTTTCACCTCCCACCGGAAGTATACTCTATATAGCTTTGTAAGGGATGGTTGATTATCCTATTAACTGCTCCCTACAAATATACAGACCAATCCACTTCTTTGTTAAGTCCAGCAGGGGCGACTGTGTTCAATTTAAAGATCCATCTCTGCTCGCGTTGCAACAGACATAGATTTAAATCCCCTCCTTGCTCATCCTGCACCACGCTCTCCAAAACTGTGCACCGCAGACTGTCAAAAGGGTGAACTTGATCGACACAATGTTGCACTAACGGTGTCTCCAACTTATTGCGTTTCAACGCACTCTTGCGTTCAATTAAATGGGTCCTTAATAATCTCGTCGTCTTGCCTACATATAAAAGCCCGCACGGGCACCAAATTACATAGACTACATTGCTGGAAATGCATGATGTCTTCAGAATCGGTTTAAACCTTTTAAATTTTTCCAAAGGTAGATTGATGTTCGAATGAGCTAATGGACACATAGCACATGACTCGCACGGGAAATGTCCCACTCCTTCTGTAATCTTCCTAACTGGTGCTTTAAAGTGTGACCTAACCACTTGATCTTTGATATTGATTCCTCTTTTAAAGGCTATCAATGGTTGTGCCTCAAAAACCGCATGGACTTGTAACCCATTCCAATGTCGCCTGATGCTACGTACCACGTCATGCACTCCTATGGAAAATGGCAAAACACATGTCAACCGCTTTGCGGGCTCTTTCTGCTTGGGTGTTAGTAAATATTCCCTATGGTTCCATCTTGCTCGTTTACATGCTTTTCTTACGACATCTGCCGGTAGGGATGTGAATCGTTTTTTGACGATTTAAAATATCGTCCGATATATTTTAAATCGTCAAAAATCGTTAGGGCCACAATACAATACCAATTCCCCCGATTTATCGTCAAAAAATCGTAAATCGGGGGAAGGGGGAGGGCAGGAAAACCGGCACACTAAAACCCCCTAAAACCCACCCCCGACCCTTTAAATTAAATCCCCCACCCTCCCCAAATGCCTTAAATTACCTGGGGGTCCAGCGGCACACTAAAACCCCCTAAAACCCACCCCCGGCACACTAAAACCCACCCCGACCCTTTAAATTAAATCCCCCACCCCAAATGCCTTAAATTACCTGGGGGTCCGTAGCGGCGGTCCGTAGCTTAAATTACCCCCGGGTTCAGCGCTGAACGACCTCCTGCAGTCGATCT
The DNA here is from genome assembly GCF_901001135.1 of Rhinatrema bivittatum. Taxonomy (NCBI): domain Eukaryota; kingdom Metazoa; phylum Chordata; class Amphibia; order Gymnophiona; family Rhinatrematidae; genus Rhinatrema; species Rhinatrema bivittatum. The sequence continues at coordinate 23,868,036 of NC_042616.1, forward strand.
CCTGCCGGCGCCATTTTCCGTACGGAAACGATTCGCGGCAGGAGATCGCTCCAGGGCCCCCGCTGGACCCCCAGGAACTTTTGGCCAGCTTGGGGGGGGCCTCCTGACCCCCACAAGACTTGCCAAAAGTCCAGCGGGGGTCCGGAACGACCTCCTGCGTCGAATCATATTGGTCTATGGCCGCCGCCATTTTGCGGCGGCCATTTTGCAAAATGGCGCCGGCTGAAGACACCACGATCTAGTGTGCCGAATTTCCTGCTCTCCCCCTTCCCCCGATTTAGCTACGGACCCGGGGGTAATTTAAGCTACGGACCGCCGCTACGGACCCCCAGGTAATTTAAGGCATTTGGGGTGGGGGATTTAATTTAAAGGGTCGGGGTGGGTTTTAGTGTGCCGGGGGTGGGTTTTAGGGGGTTTTAGTGTGCCGCTGGACCCCCAGGTAATTTAAGGCATTTGGGGTGGGGGATTTAATTTAAAGGGTTGGGGGTGGGTTTTAGGGGGTTTTAGTGTGCCGGTTCACGATTTTAACGATACTCTAAACACCCATACGGCGACGATACGATTCCCTCCCCCTCCCAGCCGAAATCGATCGTTAAGACGATCGAGGACACGATTCACATCTCTATCTGCCGGAGGATACCCTCTGTCGACAAACTTCTTGCACATCTCTCTGGCTTTCACCTTATATTCCCTCACCATCGAAAACAACTTCCTCAGCCTTAAAAATTGGCCAAAAGGAATGCTACTCCTCAATGTCAACGGGTGACAACTAGAATATTCTAATATTGTGTTACGGTCCGTTGGTTTCTGGAAAATGGTGAAAAAAAAAAACCCTTGCCATACCATAACAGCAGTAACTCTCAGGACTAAACAGCAGCAACCTTATCTATGAAAAAGCAGCAAGGCAGGCCCTAGAACACTAATACACCACCTACTGGGCAAACAAGCTGGACTGCTACAAATCCCTATAGAGAAACTACACACTAGCCGAAATAGTGCACCTGTCACACGTACACAACACAGACAGAATAAGAAACTATAAATTAGCAAATTACCTAATACAAAATAACAAACTATGAATTAGAACCAGAAACACGGCAGACGAGATTGAAATGGAACCCCCCCCCCAAAACAAAATAGACTCTGTGAACAGTGGAATACTGAAGAAAAAGTAAAACACAAATATAGAAGAAATGTACATTCCCAAAGATGGCATATTTCATTCACTGAAAGTGAAATTTTTTTACCTTCAGTGTCCGATCTCACCTGGTCATAGCCTTTTCCCCCCTCCTGACTTTCTCTTCCTAATTCCTTTTTCAAGATCTCTTTTATTCTTTCTGTTTCTTCTCTCTTCTCCTGTCTTCTTTCTTTTCTCCCTCATACAGGCTCCCACGCTCATATACTCTCTCACACACGCAGATTCCCACTTCCACACACACACACACAGGCTCTCACTCTTATATGCTCCCTCTCATATGCAATCGCCCACTCCTACATGCTTGCTCTATCTCACATCTACAGGATCTCACACCCACATGCTTGATCGCTCTCTCTCTCTCACACACACAGGCTCACTCCCACATGCTCGCTCTCTCTCTCACACACATATGACACCCAGGCTTCTCTCTCCCATGGTCTCTCTCACACACACGCACACACACACACACACACACACACACACACAGGCTCTCACTCTTATATGCTCCCTCTCATATGCAATCTCCCAATCCTACATGCTTTCTCTCTCTCACATCTACAGGATCTCACACCCACATGCTCTCTCTCTCTCACACACACACAGGCTCACTCCCACATGCTCGCTCTCTCTCTCTCACACATACAGGCTCATTCACAATTGCTCACTCTCTCTCTCTCACACACACAGGCTCACTCCCACATGCTCGCTCTCTCTCTCTCACACACGTATGACACCCAGGCTTCTCTCTCCCATGGTCTCTCACACGTACACACACAGGTTTGATTGCATCTAAATCCATATGCTCAGATAGACCTGCTTTCCAGCACGTGCAACTTTGTGCACGTACACCCGTGAATTTTTAAGCGGATTTATGAACCTAAATGCACTTTGAAAGGTCTCTGGATAAAAAGGACCTGCCAACTTTAGCCACTGCAGGCTCTCTGAAAATATCCCTCTTTATCTCCCGTTGCTGGAGAGAACAACAGAGGACCTCATTTGCTAAGCATTTTCCCCATCCACACATGATGAGAGAAAAGCCTTAGCAAACCAGGCCCTTGGATTGTAAGCTCTTTGGGGCAGGGATTCAAGGCACCCGAATATTAATAATGATGCAAAGTGAACCTTGTCTGGAAAGTTGGGCTGAAACCCCCCACCCCCAAATTATTATTAGCAGTTGTTTCTCCTCAGGGACTGTCAGGCAGTGTCAGGAGGGCCCCCGAGAGTGGCCACAATTGAGTCTGTACCTGGAGTTCGCTGGTGAGGGCATGGGAGGGGGGTTGGTCAGGTATCGAGCACCAGCGGCCTTCTCCAGCCCGCAGAGCATCTAAGTGATTTAAGCAGAAGCAGCAGCAGCGTCAGGCTTAGGAGGGAGCAGGAGAGATGCCGAGATGGCGCTGCCGGCGCTGATCTGGACTGCGGTGGGGATTCAGAGGGCACCAAATGGGGGGAAGGACCTGTAATCCAAACCCGTGCTGCGGTTAGAAAAGGAGGAGAGTCTCAGGCCGCAGGCAGCCGTGGCTCTTTTGGGTCAGGGCGGTGATAAGAGCTGGAGCACCGGTGGGGTACATTTTAAGGGGGGGGCGGGGGGGGGGGGATGAGGGACGTGGGTTTCTGAAAGATGCGGGGCTGATGGGAAACTTGTCAAGGAGAATGGAGCAGCAGCAGTTCAGACTTGGCCTTGCTGTGCTGCCCTATCCGTGAGCCAGGGCAATAGTCTATGTGTGTGTGTGTTTGTGAAGCGGAGGTGTGCATGGTAAAAGGAGACCCTAATTAAAATTACACTGTAGCTGGGCTAGATTTTGGCACTAAGCCAGCGACCTGATAGCAACTCTGTGCAGGAATGGAGGAGGGGATATATGAGGCCTCATGAAGCTGTGAGGCAGCAGCTTAGGATGGTGGGTCATGCGTATGGCATTATGAGATATATAGTCATTCCCTGAGGGCAGGCAGGAAAGCAAGTTTGCTTCCCTGTAAACAGGATTCTCTGTAGACAGCAGGATGAGTTAACCATAATGCTGTCCATCACAGCACAATGCTGTCCATCACAGCACAATGCTGTCCATCACAGCACAATTTTCACACAACAACCTCAATATCTCTCTTCCCACCATCAACTCCCCTAGCTCCCTTTATTCTTTTGAGTCCTCATCTTCCCTGGAAGTAGAAAGCATACTTAAGAAAATGAAACCTTCCACTCACCCCTCTGAAACTATCCCCTCTAAACTCCTACTTTCTATACACAATGTGATCGCCAAACCCCTCTCAAATATTCTTAACTGTTCCCTAGAACATGGCATTGTCCCCAATGCTCTGAAACAAGCCATAGTGAAACCACTCCTCAAAAAAGCCAACCTTGACCCCACCACCCTCTCTAATTACAGACCAGTGTCCAACCTACCCCTACTAGCTAAAGTGCTTGAAAAGCTCGTGAACACATGCCTATCTGATCACCTGGAACAAAATAACATCTTCCCTCCAACCCAATATGGTTTCAGGAAGCACTTAAGTACTGAAACCTTGCTCCTCTCCTTACACGATACCCTTATCAAAGGAACTGACTCAGGATCATCCTATCTTATCGCATTACTTGACATCTCAGCTGCGTTTGACACAGTTAATCATGATGTCCTCCTCAGCATACTCAGAAATATTGGGGTCACTGGCAAGGCCATTGATTGGATTCAATCATATCTCCAAAATCGTACTTTAACTGTCACTATGAACAATAATGAATCTGACCCCATCAGTCTCCCCCAAGGTGTTCCCCAAGGTTCCTCACTCTCATCTACCTTATTTAACATTTACATGCTCCCCCTTACTACGCTCCTCACTAATCTACACATCAAGCATTTTATTTATGCTGATGATGTACAAATCATTTTCCCCTTCTCGGACACCATCCAAACGGCTCTACACAGCTGGGAATCCTGTCTTTCCTCTATCAACCAGCTCCTAAAGGACATGCACCTAGCGCTTAACTCCAACAAAACTGAGCTTTTAGTCATATCGAATAAGCAGCCACTCCCGGTCATCCCCCCTGCCAACTCTGCTACTAACTTCCCACCTCACACTCGCAACCTAGGAGTTATTATTGATAATCACCTCTCTTTCAAACCATTCATCAAATCCATTATAAAGGACTGCTACTTTAAACTGCAAACAATAAAGAAGCTCAGACCCTTGCTACATTTCAATGATTTCCGTACAGTCCTTCAAGCTATTATCTTTTCAAAGATTGACTACTGTAATGCGCTCTTACTTGGCATTCCCGCAATTCACACTAGACCACTCCAACTTCTACAAAATGCCGCCGCTCGCATCCTGTCAAACACAAAGAAAAGAGATCACATCACCCCCGCACTTATGGAACTACACTGGCTCCCTATACAGTCACGAATTCTTTATAAAACTCTCTCAATCATACACAAAAGTCTATTAAACTCCAACCTCAACTGGCTCAACCCCCCCCCTCGTACCCCGTACCTCCAAGAGACCTACACGCCCAGCACTCCAAGGAACACTCCAAGCCCAATCTATTAAATCCTTTAAGCTTTCCTCCACTATTAACAGAGCGTTTTCTCTGGCCGGCCCCACGATATGGAACTCTATGCCCCATGATATTCGCACTGAGACCTATACCCCCGCTTTCAAAAGAAACTTAAAACCTGGCTCTTCCAACAAGCTTACTCCATCACACCCCCTATTACATAACTCCCCCTCCGACCCTTACCCTTACTCGGATTTCCTGATATGACCACCTCTATGCTTGTCGATTTGGTACTGTGCACTATTTCTGTATATAGTTTTGATGTAAATAGTTTTGATGTAAGGGCTCCCCCCTAATTTCAATCATATGTTTCCTAGTTCAGTATATTATCTGTTTTATGTAAGGGTCCCGCCCAATGGTTTTGTGTTCATTGTAAACCGATGCGATGTGCGAACGGTCATCGGTATAAAAGAAACGTTAAATAAATAAATAAATAAATAATGCGTGGGTGATGGCATCAATAGGGACCCAGCTCTCACAGCTCAGAAAATCTTTACTGAGCATGAGCAGAAATTCCCTCCCGGACACACTGCCTCGTGAATCCTTCATTCTCTTCCAGAGCTTAACCTTTAGTAAGATAGTCAACTCTTCAGGAAGACGAGTGTGTATTAAACATGGCTAATTCGGAGGAAAGGAGTACTTTACCTGTGTTTGAGGTGGAAACCTGAATTTCCTTTCTTGTCCAAGTACCTTGGTGGTTATTTTCGCTACTTTGGAAAAAGAACTGACTTCCGGGGGTAGGCAGGAGCCTGCCCCGACAGCGTTACTAGCAGCCAATAGCAGCGGACTTTGTCAACACGAGGGGTTGGAAGGAACTTCTTAACCTGCCCCTCTACGGCGTGCAGTCGCCGAGGCGCGCCGCCAAAGGAGCGCATGGCTCTGACCGGCTCCGACTGGGTCCTTCTGGGTATATTGAAATATTTAAGCAGCATAATTGTTATCCACCCAGGTAGGCAAAGAAAAATTTATAATTTAGTATTGAAATCTCTCTTATCCTCCACTAGAGAAATACTATTGAATTGTAGGTAAAATCAGTTACCTCTGTTATAGTCTTTTATTGCTTTAAAATAAATGCCTCATACTAAGCGGAAGGCTAAACTAAAGCCAGCCGCCAGTACTCCGACTATAGAGCTAGGACAGAGGACTGTGGCTGATTGGCTGAGTTCCCCACAGACTACTCCTGTTGAGGGGGGCCGCTGTAGGGACAGAAATGGAGCTAAATCTGTCCTTACTGGCTGATAACATCTCTTTAAGTCCAGGAGCTCCAGACTCCCGGTAAAGAAGGGGTAACACCCCCTAGTTTACCAGAAAACCCCCAGGATTTGTTAGAGAATCTGGAAGAAATGAATGAAATTTTATATAAAAAGATTGCACTGGAAGAAACAAACCCCCCTTCAAAAGGTATAGTACAAGAAACTGAAGGAAGTAATTCTATGACATCTGTGAATATCCCCCAGGAGGTGGTGAAACAGATAAAAGGGAAAAATATTCAAGAAATTATTGTAAGACCAACATCTATTACAATGGATACATTGTGGAACGTCCTGACAAAATTGGACACTTCTATTAAAAATCTTACAACAGCAGTTAACGAAACGAACAAAGTCGTTAAAAGTAATTCCGATGCCCTGATTAACTTGCAAAAACAGAATAATATAATTGAACAACGTCTCTCGCAGGTGGAGAAAATTCAAGTGCAGCAAATCAAGGCTGAAACTGAAATACAAAAGAAAATAGAAAATATCGAGAATTATTCCCATGTTTTAAATTTAAGAGTCATCAAATTTCCCTGTTATTAGTAAGATTCTACCTATAGAACTGTTCAGAATGTATGTTATAAAAATCTTGAATATACCAGAACAAAGTATGCGAACAATTGTCAGGGCATTCTACATAAGTAATACTGTTAAGATGAAGGAACAAATTCAATCTGAAAAAGATGGTAAGATAAGAAATAATGTTGAATCTTCAATAGATCTATCAGATTTTTGAGAAAATCTCAAGATGAGGTAACTGTTGTAAAAACAGGTACTATGTTAGTTACATTTGCTTTCATCTCAGATAGAGATATAATTCTAAAATATTTTTTCCGTAATAGGTTGAAAACCTTTTATGGGAATAAAATATGGATTTACCCTGATTTAGTTAAAGTTACACAAAACAGGAGGAAGCAGTTTCTAGAGTTAAGATAAAAAATAATCGAGAGGGGAGGTAAATTTGTTCTCCAATATCCATGCAAATGTGTAATTAAATTGAATGGACATAATTATCAATTCACAGAACCAGAACATCTCAAAACACTTCTTGGTGATTGAGGGAATGTTAGAAAAAAAAAGGGAAGGGGATAGTAACCTACATTTTCTATAATCAAATGTAATGAAACAGTGCTCATAAGTTTAAGTATTTCTCTAGGTTTTTACCTTTAAATACAGATGAATGTATGGAAAGTAAATTTCCTTATATATTACTGTTAATCTGTGATTTGGATAATGCACTCGTCTGTAAAATCTATATGACAAGGAAATTTTTGTATTACATGTTAAAATTATAAATAAAGAATTAAAAAAAAAAATAAAATAAAATAAACATGGCTAATTCATCCTCCTGTCCACAGAAATCTCTATTGACAGGCAGGAATGAGTCAGCTGTCAAGCGAGGGGAAGGACTCCAGAAGCCACAGCGAGCGATCCAGGCTTTGAACTCCACAGCCCCAGCTTCCAGAGGCCCCGCACCGCTTGCACCAGAAGAGGACTGGAAGCGCCTGCCTAATGGTGCACACCTCAGACTTTCTTACTGTACTCTAGCCATTTACCTTGCTATATCTTATCTGGTTACTAGGCCTTATCTGTTTTTGTATGTTTTGATTTGACGTAATAATTGTGTTTGGTAGGAGTAATTTGTTGCAGATTTTATACATAAGAATCTAATTCAAAACAAGAGTTAATAAAGTGGATAGCTAGGAAGATATAGGTAGATTAATTGTAGTGTTTTGAGGGTCATTACTAGACAAATATAAAATAATTCCATAGACTAAAAGTAATTTAGGTTAGCTTTACATTCCTGCTCCCTTTGAAATTTTAAATCAATAATAATCAACAAAATTAAGATGCAGACCATAGTCCAGAAGTGAGAGGGAGGACTTCCAGTCTGTGGCACCGAGTGCCACGTGTGTGATTATCTCCCAGCTGGCGAGAGATGGTATGTATGTGTGCACCCGGTGCAAAGAGCTCGTAGCCCTCAGAGAGCGAGTCAGATCTCTGGAGGCTGGAGCGGCAGACCTGGAGGAGCTGAGGGAGACAGAGAGGTATAGAGAGGAGGCCTTCAGGGACATCGTAGACGAGTTCCACCTCCAATCTGGTAGCCCCTGTGCTGCCTTGGAGGATAAAGGTCACTTGGAAGGAGCGCATCACCTTGACGAGGTAGGAAGCAATCCTGTAGCTAGGACCTGCCCTCAAAATGACGCAGTATCCTCTCACATAGAGGATAGGCCTCCAGGGGAATGTGCCCAGGAGGGAAGGATTAGGATGGTTGTTGTAGTTAGTGATTCAATTATTAGGAAGGTTGATAGCAGGGTGGCTGGTGGATGTGAGGATCGTTTGGTAACTTGCCTGCCTGATGCAAAAGTGGTCTTCTTTAATGAACACCGAACTGAAGTATTTGTTTAATATTTCTGCCATTTCTTCATCTCTCTCCACACATTGATCCCTGACACCTTTCTCGGATATATCTGAAAAATGTTTTGTCACCTCATTTTACCTTTTTGCAGTCCTTTCTTTCACCTGACCTTTGTTTTCTTGATTCCTTTGTCTCCCTCAGTTTCACCAGGTATTTTTCCCTGTGTTCCTCTTTTTGGGAACCTTTATACTTCTTGAATGCTGTTCTTTTTGCCTTTATTTTTTCAGCCACCTCATTTGAGAATCAGATCAGTTTCTTATTCCTCTTACTTTTCTTACATATAGATTTGTTTCTTTTGTAATAGCTCATTTTAACTTGGCTCACTGTTGCTCTATCTCACCCATTTTCTCCCAGTCTTCTAGTTCTACTTCCAGGTACGTCCCAATTTCGACAGTCTGTATTCCAATCTTTTTCATGTCTTTGACCAGATCTCTGTTTCGTTCTTCTGTTTGAGTTGGTGGCCTATAGATCACACCAGTAAAAATGGAAGCGACATCTTCTTTTTATAGGATGGTCCTTAATGCTTCTTCTCTACCCCACATCCCTTGCAACTGAATTGCTTGGCTATTGTTTTTGACATAAAGAGCTGCTCCTCCCCCTTTTCTGTCATATCCTAATCATGAGACTCGGTGACCCAGGTCTCTGTAACAGCAACTCTGTCCAAGACCATTTCCACCATTAAGGGCCTGGTGGTCTGGGATTTTATTCTCCAAACTACAAACATTTGTGGTCATAGCTTTCCAACTCATTTCCCTAGGATTGCTGCTCTTTCTAGTCATCTTTTCTGCTATTTTGAGTTTTTCTGCTATTTTGAGTTGATTGATTTTATTGTTTTAGTCTCCTAATTCCTGTATTTCTTGGGGGTGACAAGGCAATTTCATTGACCACCTCTTGCCACCCTGCCTTCTAGTTTAAATGTCTGATAATGTTTGCTCTGAATTTCTCCCTTAGCCTCCGGTACTTATCCAGCTATCTGTTGGGGTCACCGTGAAACGCCAGCACTGTAAGCTCTCCCGAGAAGGGGAAACAAAGCAGAATAAAGGAATGACCCCCGTGAAATGCCAGCTCTCTGGGGAAGGGGGAGCAAAACGGAATAAAGGAAGGGCTCCATAAACATCTGCAGTAACTGAGGTCGTGAGCAGCACAGCTCCAGCCCAAATCCTAAGTAACCTCTGCCACTTCTCCTTAATGCACCCGTCCTACTGCAGGGGGCCCCAGGGCCACCTCTCTTTAGTGGCACTGCCCTCTTCCTCGGCCTGCTACTTCCCCCCTCTCAAGCTGATACAATAAAGTGCATTCAGCTGAATGCACGGTTTTACCCACACTTGGGCGTGCCTTTTCTGCAGGCAAAACTTACTCTCGATGAAGGAAATCGTTCTGCATGCAGAAAATGTGCTTACAAGGAGAGTAATACTTAGCGCCCTGGCATGGAAATCCCATGCAAATAACTGCATTAAGTATTACCTCCTAGCACATCTCCTTTACCACTGGAAACATAACGCCGAGGTCAAGGCTGGAGTTGTTTCCAGTGCTATAGAAAAGATAATTTACAAGGGAAAAAAATACCCAGGTTGGTAAGTGGCAGCACTCACTGCCGCCACCTAAGCGGATAAGTACCGATTTATCCGTCTATTGGGCAGCGGGAAGCGCTGCCAGATAGCCGGATCCGTCAGACGTACCTGGCTATCCGGTGCGGTTACCATTACATAGCTCACACTTATAGAAAAGGCCTTGTGAAACGCAGGCACGGCAAGCTCTCCGGGGCAGGAGGCACAAAGCAGAATAAAGGAACAGCCCCGTGCAACACCTGCAGCCCAACCCCGAGAACCCTCCGCCGCTCTCGCCTTAATGCGCCCGTCCCGCAGCGGGGGCCCCGGGCTGGCCCACCACCTCCCCTTCCCCATCTCGATTGTGCCTCCCTCTTCTTCCCCCTCCTCGGCTGCTGCTCTGCGTTAAAATGTGCGTTCGGTGTTTTTAACTCCCGATGCATTATTAGCTTATTGTATCGGGAATTAAAAAAAAAAAGTAATCTGAGCGTTAAAAATGCGCGCTGAAAACCCGACCATAGTTTTTTAACGCTCAGATTAATTGCATCGGCTCCTCTTTCTTGCTGTAGAAAACCCCGCCAGCAGTCGCAGGACTGATGACTCATCGGCGGCAGCAGCCAATCAGAAGTGGCAGGAGGATGCGGTCACCAGAAGGGGACGGTGGCTGCAGCCTGCAGAAGGTGGAAGACGAAGATCTCTCCCCTGCCTCGTGCTCATAACAAAGCAATTTACTTTTCTTAACCAGGAATAAGCGATTGCAGTGAAGCTCAGCCCCGGAGGGTAAGCGCTGCCTTTCCAGCCTGTTCTCTTCCCGGTGTCCCTGTGACATTTTCTAGCAGAAGCAGCAGCGCTGAGTGTGAGGAGCTCCAGCAGGGGGCTCTGCACAGGGAGCAAGGGGAGGGAAAGCAAAGCGGGGCCAGGACTTTAAATCCCAAAATGCAAACATCCTTATGAGCTGCTCTGATTGCAGCCCTGAGGTTTCCCATAAATTTGGATTTAAAAAACCTGAGCATTAAAATGTTAGGGTTTAGAGGTAAAAGCTTTGCCAAGAAAAATCCCCACAAGACCAGGTGGCTTGAATAGGAGCTGAGTGAGGGGACTAAGCCAGAGTAGAGGGGAGTTAGCCCACGAGAGACTCCGCTCAAAGCTCACCATTTTATTTGGATACAAAACCTGAGATTTTGTCTGTTGTGTTCCTCTGTAACCTGTAATTTTACTTTAGTATTATTAATTTGTAATTTTTTATTAATTTTTTCAATTTTGATATTCCTTATTTGGTGAGGGTCTGTCTGTATATTCCATGTGTGGCTCAGGTGAGGGATTCACCTAATGTTACCTAACTTTTTCAACTATGATACTCTCTGTTAAAACCCTAATGTTACTTTGTCCTCATATATTTTCCTGTAAACTGTTGTGGTGGCAAAACCGAATGATGGTATACAAAACATGTTAAATAAATGGTGTAGTCTTTGTGTAATGATCCAGCTTGCTTTGCTTTCCAATAGTTATTTTTATATATTTTAAAAAAATATTTCTAATTCACATTTGACAAAAAGCTCATTGTATAGCTGCTTTAGGGCATAATAAAAATGTTTTAGTTATGATATGAGAGGGGTCCGTAGCCCTTTGCGGGCAAGAGCCCAGGACATTGCAGCACTGAATACTCTGATACCGATTCCCGATATTTTAATAATTGACCAAGAATTTAATACTGTATTTTACAGTTCCCTCATATGCTGAAAATATTTTTTAGACACCTAACCCATGGCCAGAAATTATATTCAAAATGTGATCCAAAGAACTGAAACAAATCTCAGTGAACTTGAATATGTATTAGGACTAATTGACAAACTAAAGAGTAGGAATCACCTGGACCAGACAGTATACATCCCGAATGCTGAAAGAAATGAGAAATGAAATTGCGGACCTACTCTAGGAAATGTATTTATTTATTTGTAAATTTTTATATACTGTTGTTTGGTGCACTCCTTCACAACTGTTTACAGGTATAAACAAAAACACAAGAATTCTGTAAGACACAGACAGGTAACTCACTGAGTGTAAAGTCTCTTAATACATCGAACTGCAGATAAACAAACATATTAAACATGTATGGGACTTTCGTCTTGAATGTTGGTATATAAAAAACCTTAATAAATAAATAAATGTATATATGCGGAACATAGAGATTGAAATGAAGCAGGTAAATGAAATAATCACATACTTAACTGTTAGTACTAAGATTCGGAACTGGAGGGGTGCCAATGTAACAACCAATTTTTAAAACAGGATCAATAGGTAATTCAGGAAACTACAGATCCGTGGGTCTGATGTCTGTGCCAGGCACAATGGTAGAAACTATCATAAAGAATAGAATGCTAACAAATAGATAAGCATAGTTTAATGGGATGAAGCGAACCATGGATTTAGCAAAGGGAAGTCTTTCCTCACAAATGTGCTACTTTTTTTTAGGGCATATTATAAACGTGGATAAAGGTGAGCCAGTTGACATAGTGTATCTGGGATTTCCAGAAAGATTGATGAAGTCCCTCACAGAGACTTCTTAGGAAATTTAAAAAGTCATGGGATGGGGGCAGTGTCCTATTGTGAATTGCCAACTGATTAAAAGATAGAAAAAGGAGCGTAGGGCTAAATGGTAAATTCTACCAATGGAAAAAGATGAATAGTGGAGGGCCCCACGGATCTGGTTCTGGGACCACTGCTTTTTAATATATTTATAAACAACCTGGAAATGGGAACAACAAGTGAGGTGATCAAAGTTTGCTGATGACACAAAATTATTCAAAGTTTGTTAAATTGGCAAGAGGATTGTGGAGAAATTGCAAGAGGACACTGCAAAACTGGGAGACTGGGCATGCAAATGAAATTTAATGTAGAATAGTTAAAGTGATGCACTTAGGGAAGAGTAACCCAAATTATAGCTACAAATGCAAGATTCCACATTAGGACTCACCATTCAGGAAAAGGATCTAGGTGTTGTTGGAAATACATTGAAATCTTCTGCTCAGTGTGCAGCAGCAGCAGCCAAGAAAGCAACTAGAATGCTAGGGGATTATTAGGAAAGGAATGGAGAACAAAACAGAGAATTCATAATGCCTCTGTAATCACTCCAAGGTGTGATCTCATCTTGAATATTTTGTGCAGTTCTGTTCACCATGTCCTCAAAAAAGATATAGCAGAATTAGAACAGGTACAGAGAAGGGTGATCAGAATGATAAAGGGGATGGAACAATTCTTGTATGAAGAAAGGCTGAAAAGGTTAGGAAATCTTCAGCTTGGAAAAGAGCCGGCTGAGGGGAGATATGATAGAGGTCTATAAAATAATAAGTGGGGTGGAACGAGTAAACATTTAATCAGTTGTTTGTTCTTTCAAAAAGTACAAAGACCAGGGTGCACACAATGAAGTTACTAGGTATTACATTTAAAACTAATAAGGGAAAAAATATTTTACTCAATAGATAATTAAGCTCTGAAAATCGTTGCCAGAGGATGTGTGTGAAAGCTGCATTTAAAAAGTTACCCTAGCATGTGGAATTGATGGATTCAGGACCCTGTGTGTTATGCACCTCTGCCAGCAGATGAGATGGAGCAAGATGACATCACAGTATATACATACTCCCATAGTAACTCCAGCATGCAGGATTCTCCGTCTCCAGCAGATGGTGGACATGCATCTCCCTACTGGGGATTGCTTCGGATTTTAGAAGGAGCATTTTATAAAGAAAAGAAAAAGCCCCATTCCCAGATTCCTGGGTTTTGCCTCCCCACCAGCAGATGGAGACAGAGAAGTTTTGACCAACTCTTCCCTATACTCTGAGGTGCCACCTACAGTCTGTCAGTATTTCTCTGTCTCCAGCAGATGGTGAATTGCAAAATCCTGCAGTCTGAAGCTAGTTTAAAAACCAAAAACCATACCTAAGTGTTTTTCAAGGGGATTTGGCTTTAATCCTTTAGAGTAGTGTTAGTAGTTCTTTAAAAAAAAAAAAAAAGGGGGATGCTCTTTGTCAGTCGGCAGGAGCTTTTTCCTTTTAGCCTTCCAGGGGGTCGGCAGGTCTTGAAGGGACCATCTTCCCTGGAATCGAGGCTCCGCTGTTAGGGGTTGAGAACCCTGCCTTACATTTATTTATTTATTTATTTGTTTTTATATACCGTCATTCGGTTTAGCCATCACAACGGTTTTACAGAATCAAAACAACAATCAGATAAATTATACATAGTTGCAAAAGAAGAAAACAATAACAATAATGAAATGAATAGGTAGAGGAGGATGGTGGGGTGAAGGAGGGGGAGAAGGGAAAGATGTAAAAGGAAAGTAACAAAAATAGTATTAATTCATCTTAAAGGAGGGCTTCATATTAAATTTCTGAAATTGTAATACTTAACCTTAATACTTAAGGTTGATGCCAGTTGTAGTTACTGTTTTTTTCTTGTTTGGGTTTGAATGGTTGAATTGATTATAGATGGATTGTTGTTAAGGATGATCATTGATGTAGACTGTATGGAAGAGGAAAGTTTTAGGTCCTTGAAACTTTTGATGTTAGATTGAGTTCTTAATAAGGTGGTAGAGAGTTCCATTTTCTGGGGGAAGCAATGGAGAATGCTCTGTTTCTAGTAGTTGATAGTCGAGCATCTTTAATGGGAGGAATTTTTAGACAAGAAGTGTTGTTAGAATCGATTTGTTCTGGTAATTTGTGGAGTGATTTTTAAACCAGTATGTTTATGATGATCAGCATGTATTAATTTGTGAGTGATGATCAAGATCTTATAATCTATTTGAATTTAATAGGAAGCCAGTGAAGCAACATTAGTATTAGGGTGATGTGAACATATTTTTTGTGTTCCTGTAAAAAATTCTAGCTGCTGAATTCTGAAGAATCTGCAGAGGTTTTGATGCTTGTTGATGGAAGGCCAATCAGAAGAGAATTACAATAGTCTATTGTTTGAGAAAATTATAAGTTGCAAGACGGTTCTGAAGTCCATTGAATTTAAAAAAGGTTTTAAACATCTGAGAACTAGGAGCTTATGATATCCTTCTTGATTTAGTTGTTATGTGTATATTGTAGTATAGGTTCCTATCCATCCTAGAAGCACAGTCCAGATGTATTCCACACATTAAGAAAGGTGGAAAGAAGGCAAAACGATTACCCCGGCATGGTTAAAAGGGGAGGTGAAAGAAGCTATTTTAGCCAAAAGATCTTCATTCAAAAATTGGAAGAAGGATCCAACAGAATAAAATAGGATAAAGCATAAACATTGGCAAGTTAAATGTAAAACATTGATAAGACAGGCTAAGAGAGAATTTGGAAAAGAAGTTGGCTGTAGAGGCAAAAACTCACAGTAAAAACTTTTTAAAATATATCCGAAGCAGAAAAGCCTGTGAGGGAGTCAGTTGGACCGTTAGATGATCGAGGGGTTAAAGGGGCACTTAGAGAAGATAAGGCCATCGCGGAAAGATTAAATGATTCTTTGCTTTGGTGTTTATTAAAGAGGATGTTGGGGAGGTTCCCGTAATGGAGAAGGTTTTCATGGGTAAAGATCAGATGGACTGAATCAAATCACGGTGAACCTAGAAGAGATGTGGTAGGCCTGATTGACAAATTGAAAGAGTAGTAAAATCACCCGGACCAGATGGTATACACCCCCAGAGTTCTGAAGGAACTAAAAATGAAAATTTCAGACCTATTAGTAAAAATTTGTAACTTTATCATTAAAATCATCCATTGTAACCTGAGACTGGAGGATAGCAAAGTAACCCCAATATTTAAAAAGGGCTCCAGGGGGTGATCCGGGAAACTACAGACCGGTTTAGCCTGACTTCAGTGCCAGGAAAAATAGTGGAAAGTGTTCTAAACATCAAAATCACAGAACATATAGAAAGACATGGTTTAATGGAACAAAGTCAGATGGCTTTACCCAGGGCAAGTCTTGCCTCACAATCTGCTTCACTTTTTGAAGGATTTAATTAACATGTGGATAAGGGTGAACCGGTGGTAGATGTAGTATACTTGGATTTCAGAAGGCGTTTGACAAAGTTCCTCATGAGAGGCTTCTAGGAAAAGTAAAAGTCATGGGATAGGTGTGATGTCCTTTCGTGGATTGCAAACTGGCTAAAAACAGGAAACAGAGAGTAGGATTAAATGGGCAATTTTCTCAGTGGATGGGAGTGGACAGTGGAGTGCCTCAGGGATCTGTATTGAGACCCTTACTTTTCAATATATTTATAATGATCTGGAAAAGAGAATACGACGAGTGAGATAATCAAATTTGCAGATGACACAAAATTGTTCAGAGTAGTTAAATCACAAGCAGATTGTGATAAATTGCAGGAAGACCTTGTGAGACTGGAAAATTGGGCATCCAAATGGCAGATGAAATTTAATGTGTATAAGTGCAAGGTGATGCATATAGGGAAAAATAACCCATGCTAATAATTACACAATGTTGGGTTCCATATTAGGTGCTACAAACCCAAGAAGAGATCTAGGTGTCATAGTGGATAACCACATTGAAATCGTTGGTTCAGTGTGCTGCGGCAGTCAAAAAGCAAACAGAATGTTGGG
Organism: Rhinatrema bivittatum; assembly: GCF_901001135.1. NCBI lineage: Eukaryota > Metazoa > Chordata > Amphibia > Gymnophiona > Rhinatrematidae > Rhinatrema > Rhinatrema bivittatum. Next base: position 23,884,584 of record NC_042616.1, read on the forward strand.
GAATTATTAGAAAGGGAATGGTGAATAAAACGGAAAATGTCATAATGCCTCTGTATCGCTCCATGGTGAGACCGCACCTTGAATACTGTGTACAATTCTGGTCGCCGCATCTCAAAAAAGATATAATTGCGATGGAGAAGGTACAGAGAAGGGCTACCAAAACAATAAGGGGAATGGAACAACTTCCCTACGAGGAAAGACTAAAGAGGTTAGGACTTTTCAGCTTGGAGAAGAGACGACTGAGGGGGGATATGATAGAGGTGTTTAAAATCATGAGGTCTAGAACGGGTAGATGTGAATCGGTTATTTACTCTTTCAGATAGTAGAAAGACTAGGGGGAACTCCATGAAGTTAGCATGGGGCACATTTAAAACTAATCGGAGAAAGTTATTTTTTACTCAACGCACAATTAAACTCTGGAATTTGTTACCAGAGGATGTGGTTAGTGCAGTTAGTATAGCTGTGTTTAAAAAAGGATTGGATAAATTCTTGGAGGAGAAGTCCATTACCTGCTATTAAGTTCACTTAGAGAATAGCCACTGACATTAGCAATGGTAACATGGAATAGACTTAATTTTTGGGTACTTGCCAGGTTCTTATGGCCTGGATTGGCCACTGTTGGAAACAGGATGCTGGGCTTGATGGACCCTTGGTCTGACCCAGTATGGCATTTTCTTATGTTCTTATGATAATTCCAAGATTTCTGGCGTGATTGACAGGGGAAATAAAGTTGATTTGATTGTTAGTGGTGAATTGAGGGTGGTGGAATTAAGTTGGGTTTTTTGTTCATGATAATTAATTGTTTATTAATATTGATTATTAGTTTTAAATTTGAAAGGAGTTGTTTTAGCGCGTCAAGAATCATGGAAGTATCTTTGTATGTTTCATCAATGGATTTTTTTTATAGGAATAAGAAGTTGTATATCATCTGCATAGAGGTAGTATGTTATTTGAAGATCATCTAGTAGTTGGCAGATTGGTAAAAGGTAAATATTAAAGAGAGTGGCAGATAATGCAGATCCTTGTGGTACTCCAGTTTTGAGGTCAATTTTCTTTGATACATTATTATTGAATGAGTCTTGGTAGCTCCTGTTGTTAAGAAATGATGTGAACCATTGTAGAGTATTGCCAGCTAGACCAATTTCTGATAATCGATCTAGAAGTATTTGATGATTTATAGTGTTGAATGCTGCAGAGAGGTCAAGTAATACAAGTAAGTATTGTTTTTCATTGTCAAAACCTCTTAATATGGTATCATTTAATGAAAGAAGGAGCGTCTCGGTATTGAGGTTTTTTCTAAAACCATATTGGTTTGGAGATAATATATTGTTTGATTCAAGGTATTCATCAAGTTGTGAGTGAACTACTTTTTCTATTATTTTGGCAATGAAGGGAAGGTTTGAAATTGGGCGGTAATTTGATAGTGCATTTGGGTCAAGGTTGGTCTTTTTTAGGATAGGTTTTATTATAGCTGACTTAAGGGAATTTGGGTATGAACCTTCAGTAAGAGATAGGTTGATGATCTTTGTGATTGTATTTGTAATAGATTCAATATTCTTTAGGCTTGTAATATGGATGCTATCTAAAGGATGGCTAGCTGGGTTCATTTTTTTGATAATTGATTGGATTTGGATAGTGGAAGAGGTGTCAAAAAGAGTCCATTTTGATTTTGCTTTTTTGTTCAGAGATACAGATTGGGTATTAACATTGAGGTTTGATTGTATTAGGTTTAAAATTTTATTATTGAAGAATTCTGCAAAATCATCACTGTTGTGTGAAGTACAAGTACCGTATTTTTCGGACTATAAGGCGCACATAAAAACCTAAGATTTTCTCAGAAATCGGAAGTGCGCCTTATAATCCGGTGCGCCTTATATATGGATTTTTCTCAAGCACAGGCTCGCACTCACCTCTAGGCCTCCTCTTTGCGGTCGCCGCAGGATGGGCTCTGCAGTGGCCCTGCTACCGGGCCTCTTCTTCTCGGTCCGTAAATGCAAGTGCTGCTCCACTTCTGCACGCGCTGATGCTTCCCCTCCTTCCTGCCCACGCAGCTCCGGTAAAGTTTACTTCCGGTGACGCACAGGCAGGATGGAGGGGAGCATCAGCACGTGCAGAAGTGACGCACAGGCAGGAAGGAGGAAGAGCATCAGCACGTGCTACTGCCGACCGCGTGAGTGCGGCAGTCCGCTGACATAGCTCACGGACCACCAAGCATAACAAGCTGTCCCTCTACCAGTTTACCCGGATTCCTCCTGACCCGAGCGCAACCGACCTGCCAGCGGGTGAGTGCGGCAGTCCGCGGACATAGCTCACGGACCACCAAGCATAACAAGCTGTTCCTCTACCCGGTTTACCCCGGATTCCTCCTGACCCGAGCGCAACCGACCTGCCAGCGGGTGAGTGCGGCAGTCCGCGGACATAGCTCACGGACCACCAAGCATAACAAGCTGTTCCTCTACCGGTTTACCCGGATTCCTCCTGACCCGAGCGCAACCGATTAAAAAAAAAGGGTCTGAGCCGTGCAGTATCTGTGCTCCAGCATTAATGTGCGTGCATTCAATAAATGTTTATACCCACTACTCCAAAATGCCTCCTGTTAAGAGTTCCCCCTCACTTTCGATATCCCCGTACAACGTACTTTTGAGAAAACAGGGACCAGTACGGTATCTATACGTACCACAGGAAACGAGAAGTCATCTTTCACTGTAGTTCTCGCCTGTCAGGCTAATGGCCAGAAACTACCACCTATGGTCATTTTCAAGAGGAAGACTTTGCCAAAGGAAAAGTTTCCTGCTGGTGTCACCATCAAGGCTAACCCAAAGGGCGGGATGGACGAGGAGAAGATGATTGAGTGGCTGAGGGAGGTCTACGTCAAGAGACCGGACGGCTTTTTTCACAAATCCCCATCCCTATTGGTCTGTGACTCCATGCGCGCCCATGTGACCGATAATGTCAAAGCCCAAGTGAAGAAAACTAATTCAGAGCTTGCCGTAATTCCGGGTGGATTAACCAAAGAGCTCCAGCCGCTAGATATCGGCATCAACAGGTCATTTAAAGTTAAATTGAGAGCAGCGTGGGAGCATTGGATGACAGAAGGTGACCACACATTCACCAACACAGGGAGGCAATGCCGGGCGAGTTATGCCACTATGTGCCAGTGGATCGTGGATGGCTGGAAGAAGGTATCAGTCTCCAGTGTCATCCGAGCTTTCAAGAAGGCTGGAATCATCACTGAAGAGCTAAGCAGCAGCAATGAGACCGACTCGGATAATGATGAGGGGGACCCGAGCATGCTTGATATAGAAATCGCCCAACTGTTTAACTCAGACACTGAAGATGAAGGATTTGATGGATTTGTGGCGATGGAGGAATGAACAGTTGTTTTTTTGTTTTGTTTTTTTAACTGAAAGAAACTAGAGGAGGAGGCTGCTGCAGCTATCATGTGTGCTGGGGGGGGGGGGGGGGTGGAATGAGAGAACCAGCCAGCCTGAAGAGAATGTATGTGTGATTTTGAGAGTGTGCATGTGTAACTGTGAGTGAGAACCTGTGTGTAAGTGTATATAAGAGAGACAATGGAACTGACTGGTTAGGGAGATGACTGGAGTGTGTGTGTGTGTGAGAGAGAAAGTGATTATGGGAATGAGAAGCCTGTGCATGTGGAGACAGCTAGCATAGGAGTGAGAAACATGGGTGTGTATGAGATACAGCATGGGAGTGAGAAGCCTGTGTGTGTGTGCATGCATGAGAGAGAGACTGATCGGAAAGGAAGATGTGATGTAATGCCTGAGGGACGAGTTATGCCACTATGTGCCAGTGGATCGTGGATGCCTGGAAGAAGGTATCAGTCTCCAGTGTCATCCGAGCTTTCATGAAGGCTGGAATCATCACTGAAGAGCAAAGACCGACTCGTTACAACTGAACAAGTTGAGAGTTATTGTTGAGAGTTGAATAAAGTTCAGTAAAGTCTGCCCTATGGTCTGAGCTTTGTTTCATTTAATGCGATGCGCCTTATAATCCGGTGCGCCTTATATATGAACTTGGACGCCGTAGCAGGCGCTCATTGGTAATGCGCCTTATAATCCAGTGCGCCTTATAGTCCGAAAAATACGGTAGTTTTTAGAGTTATTTTTGTGAACTTCTGCACTATTGAGAAGAGCATTCTAGGGTTATGGTGGAATTTAATGATTTTTTTTTTTAGAAATAATCTTTTTTTGCATTATTGATAATAAGCTTATATTGGGCTAGGTATGTTCGATATTTATTTAGGGTGGTTGGAGTTTTGTTTTTTCTCCATTCTTTTTCTTTCTTTCGAAGTTGACGTTTAGGCGCTCTGATGTTATTATTATACCATGGATTATTGTGTTTTGATGGTTTGATTAGCTTAGTTATTAAGGGATGGATATTATCAGCTACTTTTTTAGTGATTTTAAACCAAGATGATACAGCTTCATCAGAATTTGAGAGATTAATATTAGTCAGTTCTTCTTGAAGAGTTTCTTGAAGGAGTTCAGTGTTGAAAGGTGGTCGATAAGTTATTTTGTTTTGTGGGTATCGAGGAGGGGTAAGGATGGTATTAGAAGATAAGGTAGCTTGGATTAGGTGGTGATCAGACCAAGGTATTTCTGTGGTGAGGGTATTGATGTTGTGCCAGTCATTAGTATTGACGAATATGAGGTCAATTGTATGGCCTGCTTTTGTGAGTTGGATTAACAACGATTTGTTTTAGCTGTAGTGAACCAAGTGCGTCAATGATGATTTGACAAGTTTTGAGTTATTGATTAGGTCGAAGTGAATGTTGAAGTCACCCAGGATTATGATTGGTTTGTTTAATGATATATTGTTCATGAAATATTCAATTAAAGGTGAGCAGTTTTTTCAAGTATTCCAGGCGGGCAATAGAGAAGGCATATTTGCGGTCCTTAATCGGGGGTGATACCTGGGAGCCTGGCTCACCCGCCCCGAGGCAGACAGGACCCGTTCTTTCTCTTCTGTTTACAAGTAAGAGCGCTGCTGCAGGTTTGGGCGCCCGTTTCTCTGCCGCTGCTGCCCGGGAAAGTTAAAAAAAAAAGTTTTTGATTTCTCCTCAGCCGCTTTGTGATGCCTCGCGGTGCGGCCTGCAAAGCCTATGGAGATGCGCGCGCGCCTTTCACACAGTGGGCTTTGTGCTGCCTACCTTCCCGAAGGGGAAGAAGGCACTTCGGAGTCAGTCGGGGGAAGCGTGTCTCGGTCGCGAAAGGGCTCTACATTATCTGGGCGTTCGCAACCGCTGCCGGCAGACCCGTTCCTGCTGAGAATGGGAACTGAGGCCATTTTGGCCACTTTTCGCATGCTGGCACCATTCCTGGAGGGGGAAGGGATTTCCTCTCCTCCTCTTTCCCCGCAGGCTACAGCCCCCGAGGGGGGCTGCCAATCAAACAAATCTCCTGGCCCGACGGAGGAGAGCCCCGAGAGGGCTTCAGACTCCTCCTCTGATTCCTTCTCTTCAGATTTTGTATTGTTGCTGCATAAGGCCAGAAGGGCAGCTCGGAGGCGCTTTGGAGAGGGTTCCAAGGTACGTGGGGCCCAGTGGTCCAGGAAGCCATAAGGTCAAGAGTCCTGGCCTACGGCGGCAGCGGGAGATCCAAAATCCAAGAGACCGCTACGGACTTTATCCCCCTATCCGCGGGATGATTCGTCCTCCGAGGATTCGGAGCAGGGTGCTTAGAAGCCTAGTGGGGCATCTCATCAGGGGAAGCAGCCGGAGGAGGACCAGGATCTACCTACAAATCATAGAGGTCCTCAAATTGTTGAGGGAGATGACCCAAAGGTGGTCCGCCTATTTCTCAGGGATGAGTTGGGCCCATTAATTCCGGCCATTCTGGAAGAATTGGGAATTGAAACCCTTAAGGAGGATTCTCGGATGGGTTCTGTGGATCTCGTCATGATGGGCTTGCATGGTCCAACCAAATCATTCCCTTTTCATCTCTCTGTTACGGATTTGTTGTTCCAAGAGTGGGATTCTCCTGACCTGGGTTTGAAGGTCAGGCAATGGACAAGTTGTATCCCTTACCAGAGGAAGCCTTAGACCTTCTCCGTGTCCCTAAAGTGGATGCAGCGGTATCAGCTGTCACAAAAAAGACCACTATCCCTGTGACGGGGGCGACGGCGCTCAAAGATTTCCAGGATCGGAAGCTGGAGATGCAGCTTAAAAAGATATTTGAGGTGTTGGCGTTGGGTGCTCGAGCTGCCATGTGCAGTAGTTTCTCCTTGAGAGCAGGTCTTCGCTGGGTTCAGCAGCTGCAAAATAGCACCGCCCTAACTGAGGACGAAGCGGTGCAAGCGGGACATCTCGAGGCGGCAGTCACTTATAGTGCAGATGCTCTTTATGTCCTTTTGCGTACTTCAGCCAGGTCTATGGCTTCAGCGGTTTCGGCCCACAGGCTTCTCTGGTTGCAAAATTGGTCAGCAGATGTTTCCTCCAAAGCTCAACTGGGTTCTTTGCCCTTCAAAGGAAAACTTATTTTTGGGAAAGACCTGGAGGACATGATTCAATCCTTGGGAGAGAACAAGGTACACAGTCTACCAGAAGATAGGCCAAGATCAAGGGGCTCTTTTCCGTCTCGCTCGCGGCTACAGGGAAATCGGAGATTCCGTTCATCCTGGTCATCCGGATCTTCCTTTTGACAGCCATCAGGAAGACAATAGTCCTGGTCCCAGTCCTTTCAAGGCCGGCGCTTCAGCAGACCAGGAGCTCCTCAGTCCACCAGTGGTGTCAAGTCCTCCCAATGATGTGAGGCTGGTCCATTCCTCTGCTCCAGTGGTGGGAGGCAGACTGTCTCGATTTTATGAGGAATGGGCCACTCTAACTTCCAACCAGTGGGTCCTCAATGTGATAAAGCATGGCTATGCATTAGATTTTGCTCAACACCTCTGAGATTGTTTCCTCGTCTTCCCCCTGCTCGAACGTCGAGAAGTGTCGGGCGGTAAAGGACATATTGCACCGTCTCCTCAAACTCAGGGCAGTTGTAAAGGTTCCTCTTGCGGAACAGCAAAGGGGCCATTATTCCAAAGAAAGAGGGCGCCTTCCGGCCCATTCTCGATTTAAAAAGAGTAAACAGATGCCTCCGGAATCCACAGTTTCGCATGGAAACTCTGAGGTCCGTCATTGCGTCGGTGAAAAAGGGAGAGATCTTGGCGTTTCTGGATCTCACAGAAGCGTACCTGCACATCGGCATCCGGTCCGACCACCAGAAATTCCTGAGGTTTGCCATGCTAGGCCACCATTTTCAGTTTTGTGCCCTGCCATTCGGCCTCTCCACAGCAACCAGGACTTAACCAAAGAAATGATTGTGGTGGCGGCACAGCTCCGGAAGGAAGGAATTTTCCTTCATCCGTATCTGGACAATTGGCTCATTCGGGCGAAGTCTGAATTGCTTTGCCATGTGGCGATTCAGCAGGTGCTTCAACTGTTGGAATCACTCGGATGGGTAATCAACTTCGCCAAGAGTCACCTGGTTCCCTCTCAGTCCTTGGAATTTCTGGGCGCATAGTTCAACATACGGCAAGGCCGAGTCTTTCTCACTGGGGACCGCATCATCAAGCTGCAGGAACAGGTTCGGGATTTGTTATCAAAGCATCCTTCCAGAGTCTGGGATTATTTGCGAGTCCTTTGATCGATGATGTCCACCCTCGAGTTGTTTCCCTGGGCCTTTGCTCATATGAGACCTCTGCAGTCCGCATTGCTTTCCCGTTTGAGCCCAGTGTCTGAGTAATTTCATCTTCCTCTGCCTCTTACAGAGTCTGCTTGTTCCAGTCTAGATTGGTTGCTCAACCAGGACGACTTGAGCTGTGGAGTATCCCTGGAGATCCCAGATTGGACAGTGGTCACCAGGGACGCCAGTCTCTCCGGTTGGAGAGCGGTGTGTCAGGAGAAGTCAGTATAGGGCCAGTGGTTGAGGGAGGAGTCCCAGTGGTTGATCAATCGTCTCAAGACCAGAGCAGTGCGATTAGCTCTGCATGCCCTTCGATCAAGTCTGCAAGGGAAGTCGGTCAGGATTCTCTCCAACAATGCGACTACAGTGGTTTATATCAATTGACAAGGGGGAACCAAGAGCCGACTGGCGGCGAGTGAAACGCAACAGTTGATGAGCTGGGCAGAAACGCATTTGGTCAGCATTGCAGCCTCTCATTTCGCCGGAGTCAACAATGTTCAGGCCGACTTTCTCAGTCGCAATCGCCACGATCCCGGGGAGTGGGAGCTCTGGGCGGAGGCATTTGACCTCATCTGCGACGTTTCGCAATGCCAAGGCTCCTCGTTTCTTCAGTCATCGCCACGAGCCAGGAGCGGAGGGTGTGGACACTCTGGTTCTCGCCTGGCCAAAGAACGTTCTTCTGTACCTGTTTGCTCCATGGCCTCTGATTGGCAAGGTGCTGCGGCGCATAGAATCTCACCCATCGAGGGTGATTTTGGAAGCTCCAGAATGGCCGAGGCGCCCATGGTTTGCAGATCTAGTCAATCTCGTGGTGGATGGACCCCTCCAGCTACGAGACCTCTCGAACCTTCTTCGGCAGGTGCCCGTTTGTTTAGAAGAGGCAGATCACTTTTGAAAGGCAGTGTTTAAAGAGCAAGGGCTACTCAGATGCAGTTGTGGCTACCCTCTTGCGGTCTAGGAAGCCCTCTACTTCCCTGGCCTATGTCAGGGTTTGGGGGATTTTTGAGATGTGGTGTATGGATCAGGGGGTGGCTCCTACTGCTGCCTCGGTTTCACATATTTTGGCCTTCTTACAGATGGGGCTCTCGAACGGCTTTTCCTGAAGTTCGTTATGGGTGCAGGTGGCGGCTCTCGGTTGTATCCACGGTAAAGTTGGTGGTGCACCGTTGGCTGCGCATACAGATAGCGTACGTTTTCTCCAAGGGGCAAAACATTTACGTCCGCCGGTCAGGAACCCTTGTCAATCGTGGAGCTTGAACTTGGTTCTCAAGGCTCTGTGTGGGGCTCCTTTTGAACCAATGAAGAGGGCGACGCAAAAAGATCTTACGTTAAAGACTGTGTTTTTCTTGTGGCTATTTCCTCAGCTCGTCGAGTGTCGGAGCTTCAGGCGTTATCCTGCAGGGAACCCTTCTTGGAGGATTACGGACACGGGAATTGCACTACAAACGGTTCCATCCTTTCTTCCAAAAGTTGTATCCTCATTTCATTTGAATCAGTCGGAGGAGCTCCCGTCTTTTACTGACTTGCATTGTGCTGATCCCCAGTCGAGAGATCTTAGGAAGCTGGAAGTGCGTCACATTTTCTTGTGTTATTTGGAGGTTACTAATAGTTTCCGTGTGTCGGATCATCTTTTTGTGTTGTGCAATGGTCACAAGGCGTCCAGGGCTACGGTTGCTCGCTGGTTGAAGGAGGCTATTGCTTTGGCGTATCTGCTTCAAGGCCGAACACACTAGGTTGGGCTTTGAGCACATTCCACCCGTTCGCAGGCAACTTTTTAATTTTTTTTTTAATTTTTTTTAATTTTGCACTTTTCAAAATTTGATACATTCAAATTATTTTTACATAAATACAGGAGTGAGAATTTCCAAAAATAATTATTCATCCAAAAAAAGAGATTCTCAATCTTAGAAGTCCAAACAATTAAGTTCTATCCTCCTTGTTACCAAACTAATAGGAGGGAGTGCCAGAGCAATAAATTTACAATAAAGAAAATACAAATTCTTAAACTTATAAAGAGAGAGAATACAGAGTTTCCATTCAATATTACAACTATTAATTAGATGTTACTTCAGGCTCATTCCCTTGGTTCCTTCGATTTTCAATGTAATTAGTTAATTGTTCAGGTTCGTAAAATATAAATTTTCCAGTTTCATCTTTCAATATACATTTACAAGGAAACCTGACATTAACTTGAAGCCCAAAAGTTGTTGCTTGATTAGCAAGAAGTAAAAATTTCTTGCGCCTCACCTGTGTCTCCAGTGAGACATCAGGGTAAACCCAGACTTTTTGACCCAAATACAACATAGATCTCTTAGTCAAAAATATCTTTAACACATTATCTCTATCTTCTAAATTTTTGAACTTTACCAATAAAGTCCCACTCATCTCTACTTGAGAGCTATACGAAGTCTCTATTAACTCCGTCACATTCAATGAGACTCCTTCTGTTGATGTAATTCCTTGTGGAAAAGTTTCTCCTTTTTTTCAGTAGGAAATAAGCTTTTAAGATTAAGGGTGATTTTTCTGCTGTTATTGATAGTATCTCTTGAAAATAGTTTTTCAATTGCTCCTTAGGAGAAGTCATTTACATTTGGGAAAATTTATTATACGAAGATTGTTATATCTCAAAGAGTTCTCATATTTTCCACTTTCTTTTCTAGCAGATTCTCTCCTTTAATTATTGAAACTTGCACCTTCTTAATCTGGCTTATTTCTTCCTCTACTTTGACCATATTAATAGAATGTTGGTTTATTTCTGGGGTCAAATTTTGTAGAGACGTTTGTAGATCTTTTATATTAGAAGATAGATTTAGCATAGCTTTTTGCATAGTCATAATAGCTTGCCAAATAGATTCATTTGTTACAATCTTAGGTTTCTCCAACGGCATAATAGGTATTATATTTATAGCTTGGGATTCAGAAATACCTTGAATTTTATTTATTTATTTTTTATTTAGAGTTTTTATATACCGGCAATCATGAAAACATATCTTGCTGGTTTACATAGAATGGGGGTGCAATAAAATACATAGAACTTAAGAACAAAGAACTAGAACTGTGGTGACAGAAGGTACAGTTACATTTAACAAGGTGGCCAAACTTTGAGTAGGAAAAATAGAAAAGAGGATAGAAAATGGTTAAACAATATACAATTTAAATGTAGTATACAAAATAGATAAATGTTATAAACAAACGGCAAGGTGATTTAGGAGTTATTGGATTGTGTCATTGAGTTGTGTCCGGAAAGGCTTGCTTGAATAACCAAGTCTTAAGTTTTTTCCTAAAATTTGGGAGGCAAGGCTCCTGTCTGAGGTCTGTAGGAATGGAATTCCACAGTAGAGGGCCAGCTGTGGAGGTGGCACGATCTCTTACGGTAATGTGTTTGGTCGTTTTCGCTGGGGGAACCAGGAGGGAACCTCTATATGCATCTCTGGTAGGTCTAGTGGAATTATGTACTTGGAGAGGGAATTGGAGATCGAGAGTGGTGAGTTGATGTATAGTTTTATAGGTGATAGTTAAGGCTTTATACATGATGCGGAAGTATACGGGTAACCAATGAAGCTCTTTCAGGATGGGTGAAATGTGGTCTCTTTTCCTTGCGCCTGTCAGAATACGGGCAGCTGAATTTTGAACCATCTGTAGTGGTTTGGAGTATGATGAAGGTAGACCTAGCAATAGGGAGTTGCAGTAGTCCAGTTTCGAAAATATGACTGCTTGGATGATCGTTCTGAAGTCTTGAGCATGGAAAAGAGGTCTTATCCTTTTCAGGACCTGGAGTTTATAGAAACAGTCTTTGGTTGTTTTGTTGATGTGTGCTTTGAAGTTTAGCCGGTTATCTATTATCACTCCTAGGTCTCTAGTTTGTGTGGTAGGGAGATTGGTGGGAAGAGTACTGTTGTTGGTGTTGTTTTCAGGTGAGATAAGAAGGATCTCAGTCTTGGAGGAATTTAAGATGAGGTGTAGACTGTTGAGTAGTTGTTTGATTTTTTGGTGGCATGATTCCCAGTAGTCAAGAGTATTAGAGTATGTGTCTTTGATGGGGATGATGATTTGGATATCGTCTGCGTATAGAAAAAACTTTAGATTGAGGTCGGTGAGAAGTTGGCATAGAGGAAGAAGGTAAATATTGAATAGAGTCGGAGATAATGAAGAACCTTGTGGGACTCCTATGGTAGAGTCAAATCTTGAGGATTCCTTGTTTTGGAGTTTAACTTTGTAACCTCTATTGTTGAGAAAGGTTTTAAACCAGGAAAGGACGGTGCCTCTGATTCCTATGGATGACAACTGGTTTAGGAGGATAGCGTGGTTGACCGTGTCGAACGCTGCGGATAGGTCTAGCAAGATCAAAAGGAATGAGTTTCCTTTGTCGAGGCCCAGTAGGAGATGGTCTGTCAAAGAGATAAGGAGAGATTCTGTGCCTCGGTTTTTTCGGAATCCGTGTTGTGGGGCAAAGAAGAGATTATTGTCTTCGATGTAGTTTGACAGTTGAGAGTTGACTAGTTTTTCCATGATCTTGGCGATGAATGGGAGGTTAGCAATGGGTCGGAAGTTGTTGGGGTCCTTCGGGTCAAGGTTGGGTTTCTTTAGGAGTGGTGAGATTGAGGCCATTTTGAGATCATCTGGGAAGGATCCTTGGGCTAGAGAGCAGTTGATGATGTTTGTTAATGATGTGGCTATTGAGTCAGGAATAGATAGGAGTAGTTTGGTGGGGATGTGGTCAGCAGGATGAGACGAAGGTTTCATTCTTCTCAGGATGGTTTGTATCTCAGTGGAAGAGATGGGCTCAAAGTGTTTAGGCTGGAGTTTATGAAAGTCGGGTGATTATATGTCGGGAGGGCATCAGCTGTATTGGAAGGCAGTTGAGTTAAAAGATTGTTGATTTTATTTTGGAAAAACTGGGCGAGTTCTTCAGCTTTGGATTGTGTCAAGTCGCTAGGGATTTCTCGTGGTATAGTTTGAGTGAGGCTGGATACATAAGCGAAGAGGGCTTTAGAATCAAAGACCAAGTTGTGAATCTTAGATGCAAAGTAATCTTTTTTTGATTTTGAAGTGAGGGCTTTGTATTGGTATAGCGTGGATTTGTATGATGAAATGGTGAAGTCACAAGGAGTTTTACGCCAAGTCGCTTCTTTCTTTCTTAAACTTTGTTTTAGTTTTCTGAGTTCATTGGTGAACCAAGGTTGTCTGTTGGAGGCATTGGTGTGAGATTTTTTTATAGTTGAAGGGCAGAGCTTGTTTGCTATATTTTCTGTTATATTATTCCAGGAGCGAATGGCAGTGTTCGGGTCGGTGAGATCTAATAGAGGGAGCTGTGACTCTAGCAAGTTGTTGAGATCATCTGGGGAGCATCGCCTCCTGTATTGGAATGAGGGTGAAGGGATATTAGGAGTGGTGGTTTCTTTCAAAGTGAAAGAGGTAGAGATAAGCATGTGGTCCGACCATGGTACTTTTTGGATCTTCAAATTTGATGTAGTCGTAATGCCTTTGTTGCTGAAGATCAAGTCCAGTGTGTGACCCGCTTTGTGAGTGGGTTCGTTGACTAATTGTTGGAATCCCATTGCTGACAGGGCTGTGAGGAGGGTTACGCAGCTATTAGATGGTGAAGGATTGTCTATGTGCAGATTGAAATCTCCTAAGATGATTGTTGGAGAATCCAGGTTGATGAGTGTGGTGGTGATTTCGAGGATTGGGGAGATGTCTGCTTCTAGGAGCCCTGGGGGGGCGTAGACAAGGAGGATTTGAAGATGTTGTGATGTGAAGAAACCGACTTCCAGTTTTGTGTTAGAAGTGAATGGGTGTTGGGTGAAATTAAGACTTTTTTTAGTAGCTAGAAGGATTCCACCTCCTCTTTTTTTCAGTCTCGGGAGTGAGAAGAAGTCGTAGGTCAGCGTAGGGAGTTGGTTTATTAAAGCTGTATCTGTGGGCTTAAGCCATGTTTCGGTTACAGCACAAATATCAGGCTTGGCGTCGGTGAGATAATCGTTGAAAATAAGGGATTTTTTTGTTAGGGATTGTGCATTGAAGAGTGAGAGTGAGAAGAGGGTGAGGCCTAAAAGCTGGGTGATTGGTGCAATCAGAATAGGGGTGAGTGATTTTAAGTTGTTGTGAATGGCTTGTCTGGTGGATGGTCTTTTAGGTAGGAGGCGGTGTTGCAACGTTGGTATTGGAAGAGCTGGAGACATAATGGATGGTTAACTGGCTGTCGCTGAGGTAAGATGTCGCTGAGGTTAAAATGGAAGGCCAATGGGGGGGAGGCTAGGATGAGAGGATAAATTAATTGGGAGGTTAGGGCTCTGGATGAACGCTGGTTAGCTGCTTGCTGGAAGAGTTCAGGAAGAGCGCAGGATGGTTGTTTGTAGGATGAGTGCAGAATGGTTGTTTGTAGGGTGAGCGCTGGATGGTTGTTTGTAGGGTGAGCGCTGGATGGTTGTTTGGTGAGCGCTGGATGGTTGTTTGCAGGATGAGCGCAGGATGGTTGTTTGCAAGGTGAGCGCTGGCTTGTTGTTTGGTGAGCGCTGGCTTGTTGTTTGGTGAGCGCTGGCTTGTTGTTTGGTGAGCGCTGGAAGTTGTTGCAGGATGAGCGCTAGCAGGTAGAGTGCAGGGTGGGCATAGGGTGAGCACTAGTACGGTGCTGGTGGGGTACTGCTCGGGGAGAGCGAGGGGCGAATCGAAGGAGCGCGACAAAGGGCCCCTTTGTCGCGCTCCTTCGTGCGCGCGACGCCCGGCGTGCGACGCCAGGGAGGGTGGCGGTTTAAATACCCCGCCGGTCGGTCGCGCCTCTGACGTCACCGCCGCGACGTTTTCGTGGCGTTTCTTGTTTTGTGCTGGCGGTTCCTGGGGCGTGGGCTCGCGGCTCGGGTCGAGGCCTGCGGGGCACGAGGTCTCCGGGTCCGGATGTCGCTCGGTCGGGGCCTGCAGGAAGCAAGGGCTCGTGGCCCAGGTCGAGCGAAGAGAGCGGATGTTCGCGGCCTTGCAGGAAGGTGAGCTGCTGGAGGGCTGCTGGATAGAGGGGCCGGCGATCGGCGAGGGAGCCCGATCGGGGTGAGCGGAACAAGAGGCCTTACCCCGACGGGCTTCAGCGCCGATCGCGCAGGCCAAGTTCACCGCTGGACCCCGAAGGAAGCAAAAAGGAGTAAGTAGAGGAGAGCGGAATTTCTTGGTTCCTCGAGACCTTAGCCCTTTCTACAGCTGATCCAGCTTCTCTTTCGCCGGCCTCAGCATGTTTTACACCGCCATTTTCTTCCACTCGGGGAGAAGAGGTAAAAAACACCTCTTGTTCTTCTAATATCGCCGTTCCTCCCGTTGCTCTCTCTCCGATTGGGCTCCCTTCCGAGAACGCCATCCGTCCTCGTCTGGAGCCTGGGAGCTCAGCGTTGTCGGCGTCTCCGGGTGGAGTGGGGGTAGTTGGAGCCCCGGGACTTAGCGTAACATCTCCCAAGGGCAGAGGCGTTTGCTCTCCGCCTTGCTGCCCAGCGGGACTCTCCGGGGCTTTTTGCTCTGAAGCTGGGTGGAACCCGGTCAGCGTTGTCTGTATAAACGCGGGTCTCGAGGGGGTCGGGGCTCCCTCTCTCACCCGACCTTTCCTCTTCGTATGTGGCATCGCTCGGAGGCCTCAACGGAAGAAAAAGTTACTATAAAAAGCGACGCTTCAGGAGCTCACAGCACAGCGTCTCTCTCGGGCGCCATCTTGGCCACTCCCCCCCGCAGGCAACTTTTTGGGTGGAATGTCAGCAAGTTGTAGGGCAAGTTGTAGGGCGGCTACATGGAAGACGTTGCACACCTTTGTGAGGCATTACCGGTTGGATGTCTGAGCCCCAGACTCTGGGGGTTTGGTGAAGCTGTGATCCGAGCGGGACTCTCAGGGTCCCACCCTAACTGGAAGAGCTCTGGTACATCCCAGGAGTCTATACTGATCCAGGTACATACAGGGAAAAGAAAATTGGTTCTTACCTTCTAATTTTCGTTCCTCTAGTAGCACGGATCAGCCAGAGTCCCGCCCGTTTTTCAGTATTCGGATGTTGGAGAGTCCACTTGTTCACTATTTAAGATAATTTTTCTGCAGAATTAGTCTTATTTATACGCTCACGGGTTCTGTTTATCTTAGAGTCCGTGTGTGGGTTAACTACCGGTTTCTTCCCCCTGGTTTCCTGTGGGGCTGTTCATTTGTTCTAAAGGTTTATCTAGTTCTGCTTTGATACAGTTAAATACTGACAGACTGTAGGTGGCACCTCAGGATATAGGGCAGAGTCTGTCAAAACTTCTCTGTCTCCATCTGCTGGTGTGGAGGCAAAACCGAGGAGTCTGGACTGATCCGTGGTACTACAGCAATGAAAATTAGCAGGTAAGAACCAATTTTCTTCTCTCCTGCGGTGATACCAGATGGTCCCTCTCTCAGTTGAGACTTCCTGAGGTGATTTCTGTGGTCCTTCAGATATGGGCCTTGGTCCGGTAGTTGGTTTTTCAGCTGGCATGGACTTAGCTGATTATACAGCTTAAAGGAAGCCGAGCGCAGTGGTGACTGCAAATACCCTCTCCCCCGGCAGCCGGAGACCGTGTCTGTACTCGGCTGGGAAGGGCTGAGCTCAGATAAGTTTAAAAAAAAAAAGAAAGTCAGAGACAGAGTAGAGGGGTTGTGTAGGACTTCCTCCGATCTCTGTGCTCTGCGCGCTGTTCCGACATTCGTTCCTGCACCCTTGGGGGTTAAGGGAACTGGGCAGCCTGGCAGGTTGAGCAGCCCTGGTGGGCTAGGCCCCGCTGTTAGGCTTTTTCCTGTGCACCGTGTGGTAGGCTGCGGTGGCGTTTTTGCACACTTTTCTGCACGTTCATCTGCCCTCTACAGGACCGTCGGCGTGCGCAGTGCATCCGGCTGTGGGTCTGAATCATGCGCCCAGTTTCTTTTGGGTGCGCTGCCTGTGTGCACGATCTAACAACAGTTATGCACCAAGGTTTGGAGCGGTGACAGTGCGCTTAGTTTTGCTGCGCATAGACTTGAGATGCCTAACTTTTGTGCACTTAAATTTTTTCAGCGAGAATCGGCTGGACGCACATCTTCAGTCACTGACGAACTATTGCGCCGGTGACCAAGAAACCTAAGCGCCTTTCTCTCTGTGCTTCCTGTCATATTCAGGCATCTCAGCCTGGAGTGCCCTCTAATGTGTCAGCGCAGCTTAGAGGCTCAGGGAGAATTATCTTCCTCTGATTTTGCTAAGCCTGGTTCTTCCCAGCCTGATGATGGCCTGGGTAAGGACTTGTCCGGAGGAACCCCTGACCTTGGAGCTCCCTTGACTGGTTCCTCCGCAAGGGACGGCGGCTCGGTGGGATCCGCACAAATGCCTTTGGGGTTTGGCACGGATCCTTCTGCCTTTTCTTGGGTAGAATTGTTTCAAGGATTGCAATCCTTTCTTCAGGCGCAGTCCTCCGCCCCGTCCAGTCCTGTCAGGTCAGATCCTCAGGCATAAGAACATAAGAAATTGCAATGCTGGGTCAGACCAAGGGTCCATCAAGCCCAGCATCCTGTTTCCAACAGAGGCGAAACCAGGCCACAAGAACCTGGCAATTACCCAAGCACTAAGAAGATCCCATGCTACTGATGCAATTTATAGCAGTGGCTATTCCCTAAGTAAACTTGATTAATAGCCGTTAATGGACTTCTCCTCCAAGAACTTATCCAAACCTGTTTTGAACCCAGCTACACTAACTGCACTAACCACATCCTCTGGCAACAAATTCCAGAGATTTATTGTGCATTGAGTGAAAAAGAACTTTCTCCAATTAGTTTTAAATGTGCTACTTGCTAACTTCATGGAATGCCCCCTAGTCCTTCTATTATTCGAAAGAGTAAATAACCGATTCACATCTACTCGTTCAAGACCTCTCATGATCTTAAACACCTCTATCATATCCCCCCTCAGCCGTCTCTTCTCCAAGCTGAACAGCCCTAACCTCTTTAGTCTTTCCTCATAGGGAAGCTGTTCCATCCCCTTTATCATTTTGGTCCCCCTTCTCTGTACCTTTTCCATCGCAATTATATCTTTTTTGAGATGCGGTGACCAGATTTGTACACAGAATTTAAGGTGCGTTCTCACCATGGAGCGATATAGAGGCATTATGACATTTTCTGTTCTATTAACCATTCCTTTCCTAATAATTCCTAACATTCTATTTGCTTTTTTGACTGCTGCAGCACACTGAGCTGACAATTTCAATGTGTTATCCACTATGACGCCTAGATCTTTTTCCTGGGTGGTAGCTCCTAATAAGGAACCTAACATCGTGTAACTACAGCAAGGGTTATTTTTCCCTATATGCAACACCTTGCACTTGTCCACATTAAATTTCATCTGCCATTTGGATGCCCAATCTTCCAGTCTTGCAAGGTCCTCCTGTAATGTATCAGTGGCCTCTCCCTTCTCTGGTACTACGTTTAAACGCTGACGCACACCTCGGTTAGCTGCGGGTATTCCCCACAGGAATCTGGATGACACTGATGATGAAGCAGATCCTGACTCACTGGAAGATTTATTTATTTATTTATTTATTTATTTATTTAAGGTTTTTATATACCGGCAATCATGAGAACATATCTTGCTGGTTTACATGAAACGGGAGTGCAATAACTACAACAAACTAGAACTGTGGTGACCGGAAGTACAGTTACAATTAACAAGGGTAGCAGAACTTGGAGAAGAGGAAGAAATAGGATAGAAAAAATGGTTAAACGATATACAAGTCAAATTACATGTTATGTACAAGTGGCATGATTAATGGCTGGATAATTTGAGGGGTCCTTGGATTGTGTCCTTGGATAGAGACGTTAGATAGTGTTTGGGAAGGCTTGCTTGAATAACCAAGTCTTAAGTCCTTTCCTAAAAGTTAGGAGGCATGGTTCCAGTCTGAGATCTGTGGGAATGGAGTTTCACAAGAGGGGGCCAGCTGTGGAGGTGGCGCGATCTCTTAGGGTAATGTGTCTAGTCGTTTTTGCAGGGGGAACTTGGAGGGTGCCTCTATAAACATCTCTGGTAGGTCTTGTTGAGTTGTATACTTGGAGAGGGATTTGTAGATCGAGGGAAGTGCGTTGATGTATAGTTTTGAAAATGATGCAAATGGCTTTGTACTTGATGCGGAAGAATACGGGTAGCCAATGTAGCTCTTTCAGGATGGGAGATATGTGGTCTCTTTTTCTTGTGCCTGTTAGTAGTCGGGCTGCTGAATTTTGCACCATCTGTAATGGTTTGGAGTAGGAAGAAGGCAGACCTAGCAGTAGGGAATTACAGTTGTATAATTTTGAAAAAAATGACTGCCTGGATGATCGTTCTGAAGTCTTGAGCATGGAAGAGAGGTCTTATCCTTTTCAAAACCTGAAGTTTATAGAAGCAGTCTTTAGTTGTTTTGTTGATGTGTGCCTTGAAGTTTAGCTGGTTGTCCATTATCACTCCTAAGTCTCTAACTTGAGTGGTGGGTAGGTTGGAGGGAAGAGTAATGTTAGAGATATTGTTCTCAGGAGAGATGAGTAGGATTTCTGTCTTGGAGGAATTTAAGATGAGGTGAAGGCTGTTGAGTAGTTGTTTGATTTTTTGGTGGCAAGATTCCCAGTAGTCAAGAGTTTTAGAGTAGGTGTCTTTGATGGGGATGATGATTTGAATATCATCTGCGTATAGGAAGTACTTTAGATTGAGGTCGGTGAGAAGTTGGCAGAGAGGAAGAAGGTAAATATTGAATAGAGTCGGAGATAAAGAAGAACCTTGTGGGACTCCTATGGTAGAGTCAGGACTGGATCCGTATAGGACTATATTGTGATTCTTTCAGGGAGATGAACTGCCGGCCCTGGTTTCCCAGACTTTGAAGATGCTGGGAATGTCTGGAGCAAATTCCATGTCTGAGCCAAAGAAAAATCCCATTTTGGTTTCGTGGTTTGAAGCCTCTTGTTTTTTCCCTGTGATGGAGGCCATTCAAGAATTGATTGATCTTGAGTGGGATGGCCTGGAGGCAAATTTCAAATGGGGGTCGGACGTTGGAAAGCCTGTAGCCCCTGGATTCAATGGTGAGAGAGCGTCTTCATTTTCCCCAAAGTGGATGCGCTCGTCTGTGCCGTCTCTAAGCAGATGACTATCTCTGTGGAGGGAGGAGCAGCCTTGGAGGATGTGCAAGATAGCAAGATCGAGGCCACCCTTAAGCAAGCATCTGAAACAGTGGCAATGACCTTGCGCACAGCTTCCTGTTGTTCCCTGGTAGCTCGCTCTTGTCTGCTTCTCTCTCAGAAGGTTGATGACTCTGGACTGAACTCCAGAGCAATTATGGAACCTGCTGCCGCCTTTTTAGCAGATGCGGGCTGCGATTTGGTCCGTACGTCGGCCAGAGGAATGGCTTCAGTAATAGCAGCCAGGCGTTAATAATGGCTGCTAAATTGGTCAGCTGATGTAACTTCTGAAGCTAATCTTATGAAGATGCCTTTTAAAGGCTCGCTCTTGTTTGGGAGCGAGGTGGAGACATTGGCCAGTAAATGGGGTAAATAAGAATCAGTTGCAGCACCCCTTTGGTATGAGGGATCGTCTCAGGGGTTCCAAGCGATTTCATCCCTACAGAGGGACGACCTTTCGGCAGGTCTCAGTCCTTTTGTCCCAAGAGAGGCGCGGGCTCGGAGAGTGGATCCTCCTGAGTCTCCCAATGAAGGTTTGTCGACCCACCTTCAGGAGGAGGAGATAGGGGGACACCTATCTCTCTTTTATCAGAGGTGGGTCGAGATCACATGGGATCAGTGGGTCCTGGAGATGATACGAGAAGGATATGTGCTGGAATTTTACAATGTTCCTCGGGACATGTTCATGGTGTCTCCCTGCCACTCCCTGCAGAAGAAGCAGGCAGTGGAATTTACGCTGCCAAGGCTCTTCAGTCTGAGGGCTGTCATTCCAGTGCCTACATCTCAAGAAAGTATGGGGCGATATTCCATTTATTTTGTTGTGTCCAAGAAGGAGGGCTCCTTTCATCTCATCCCGGATCTCAAAGGCGTCAATCGTCATTTGTGGTTGACTTGTTTTTACATGGAAACCTTAATGCTCAGTGATAATGGCTCTGAAGTTGGGGGAATTTCCGACCTCCGTGAATCTGTCCAAGACCTACCTCCATATTCTCATTTGATTGGAGCACCAATGTTTTCTGTGATTTGTGGTTTTGGGATGCCATTATCAGTTTCAGGCTCTACCTTTTGGTCTAGCCACCACTCCCACAATGTTTTCCAAGGTTATGTGGTGGCGGTAGAATTGAGAAAGGATGGAATCCTAGTGCACCCATATTTGGACGACTGGCTGATATGAGCCAAGTCTCTGGAAAAGAGCCACCTGGTGACCCGCAAGATGATCTCCCTATTGCAGGAGCTCGTTGGGTGGTGAAGCTAGCCAAGAGCAGTCTTCAGCCATCTCAGTCGTTGGGGTACTTGGGTATTTGGTTCGACACAAGTCAGGACAAAGTTTTTCCTGCCAGAGGTTCTGATTCAGAAGCTGATGTTGCGGGTGCGTCTTTTGATGAGCACTATACGCCCGACAGTGTGGTCCTAGCTACAGGTTCTTGGTTTGATGGTGGCAACCCTGGAAGTGGTGTCATGGGTGAGAGCGCATATGCTTACTCTTCAGTGTTCCCTGCTGTCTCGTTGGAACCCACAGTCTCAGGATTACTCGGTTCGGTTACATTTGCCGATGGAAATCTGCTCTCACCTCCAGTGGTGGTTGCAGGCGGATCATCTGAGAAATGGATTTTCCATGGCATCGCAGATCTGGTTGGTACTCAGAACAGATGCAAGTCTCCAGGGTTGGGGAGCTCACTGTTGGGAACTAATGGCACAAGGAAGCTGGAATACTGAAGAGTCTCGCTGAAGCATCAATTGCCGGGAAACCTGGGTGATCCGGTTGGCATGCTTGCAGTTCAGCGGCAGATTGCAGGGTCAAGCAGTCCGAGAAATGTCGGACAACACAACAACAGTGGATTACATCAGTTGGCAGGGAGGAACCAAGAGCCAGCAAGTGTCATAGGAAGAAGACCAACTTATGGAATGGGCGGAAGGGCATCTCCAGGTGATCTCGGTCTCTCACATTGCAGGAAAAGACAACGAAAGAGCAGACTTTCTCAGCAGGGAGAGTCTGGACCCAGGAGAATGGGCATTGTCAGACGAGGTATTTCTGCTTATATTGGATCATTGGGGTTTTCCGTTTCTGGACCTGCTAGCGACTTCTCGCAATGTGAAAGATCCTTGATTCTTCAGTCACAGGAGAGATCTGAGGTCCTTGGGCATCAATGCTCTCGTGCAGGTCTGGCCAGAAGACAAGATGCTGTATGCCTTTCCCCTGTGGCCCATGTTGGGCAGAATAGTTTGAAGGATCAAAGGCCACAGGGGGATGGTGCTCCTGGTGGCACTGGATTAGCCCAGAAGATCATGGTATGTGGATCTGCAAAGACTCCTGTAAAGACCCCCCTTCGTCTTCCACCACACAAGAATCTGTTGCAGCAGGGGTCTGTCCTTCACGAAGATCTGACTCAATTTTATTTTATGGTATGGCCCTTGAGAGGGCTCGCTTGTTGAAGTGTGGATATTCTACTGCGGTGATTGCTGCCTTGCTTCGAGGTCGAAAGTTCTCCACCTACTTAGCCTATGTGCAGGTTTGGAGAGTGTTTGAGGCTTGGTGTGAGCATAGAGGTGTTCTTCCTCATTCAGTTAAGATCCTGCTATTTTGGAATTTTTGCAGGATGGGTTAAATAAAGCAATGGCCCTTAATTCCATGAAGGGACAAGTTGTGACTCTTGCCTGTTTCAGGAGCCAGGTGAATGGTGAACCCTTATCATCTCATCCTGATGTGGCCTGTTTCTTGAAGGGAGTGAAATATCTTTGTCCTCCCTTGTGGAGTCTTAACCTGGTGTTGGATTTCTTGGCGGGCCCTATGTTTTAACCGCTGCATAGCCTTTCCTTGCAGTTACTGACCTTGAAAATGATGTTTCTGGTGGTGATAAAGTTCTGTGTGTTGGATTTCCGAGCTGCAGGCCTTGTCTTGCCAGGAGCCGTTCCTTCGGGTGACTCCAATAGCGGTACAGCTGCGTATTGTTCTTACCTAAAGTGTCTCGAATTTTCACTTGAATCAATCCATTTCCTAGCTGTCCTTGGATAAGGAAAGAGATGCGGAAGAATATCTCCTGTAGTATCTGGAGGTTTCTAAGCCTTTCCTAAAGATGGATTGTCTGTTTGTCCTTCCTGGTGGAGGAAAACAGGGTGAACCAGCTTTGCTGGCTACAATAGCTCACTGGATTAAGGAGGTGGTCACGGATGTGAATGTGGAGGCTGAAAAGCCGTTGCTTTCTCAGGTTAGGGCTCATTCCACCAGGGCTCAGGCAGTGTCATGTGCGGAGGTTAGATTGTTGTCTCTGTCGACATTTGCCGAGTTGCGACGTGGTCCTCCTTACACATTTTTTCCAGGTATTATTGTCTGATGTGCAGGCCCGGGAGGATGCAGCCTTTGCACATGGGGCATTGACTGGGCTGTGAGCAGCCTCCCAAACCTGCATTGACTGGTCCTGCATCCATCTGTCCACATGCTAGGAAATGAGAAATTACTACTTACCTGGTAATTTCCCTTTCCTTAAGGTGGCTACATGGATTCAGTTTCCGGCCCTCGGCCGATTCATTGTGTGATGCTCCCCCTGAGTGGCTGCGTGTTCCAGGGCATTACTGGAACACGCAGCCACTCAGAAGAAGTTAGAAAATATTGTTAGAAGAAAAATATTTTAGAATTATCAGCTTTCCTGAGGGATAATATTTCACCTGGGGAGATGATTAATAATTATGTAGGGGAGGCTTTGTAAATATGCAAGGAATCTCTTCCTCCAATTAACCAAATTTCTTTTCTAATGAACATTAAATTTATAAATGTTTTCTGTCTCTTGTTGCTGATCCACAAATTGAGGAATAAGAAACCTGGCTTTTCAGAAAAGCCTTTCCGATCTTAGATTAACCCATGTTAATATTATCCCTTAATTACTTTTTCAGAGTTCGCATCATCTCATAACTCCACTATAAAGTCTTAATCATCCACCACCTACTCCAGACCAGGACTGCTCTCAGTCTGGGTCTTTAAGTTACATATTTTGTAAAGATCCATTGTAAATGCATTTTTATTAATTGTTATACTCTCTTCTTCTTCTTCTTCCCACTCTCCCAGTTGTATAATTCCTTGTTCATTGTAACTGTATTTTCTGCACCAGTTAGTTGTTCCAGTTCTATGTTTTAATGCACAAACTGTTCAATGTAAACCGGTTTGATGTGACCCCTGGTCGTGAAAGCCGGTATAGAAAATAGCTAAATAAATAAATAAATAAATAAAACTAATTTTCTAAACCTCGGTCATTTTTAGTCTTGAGTTCCCAGCCAGGTCACCTCTACACCCTCCCTTCCCCCGCCACCCTCTATTCCTTTACTGAAATCACAGTGACGGGGGCTGCCCATCTTCTCTTCTCCTCCAAACTCACTACTTCAGGGGTGGCCAATTCCAGTCCTCGAGAGCCACAAACGGGCCTGGTTTTCAGGATCTGAAACAGTTGGCCTGATGCGATACCACACATCTCAACTCGTGTCCCTAGCCCCCGATGCAAAATGGGGCTTAGCACATCCAAAACATGTGTCCAGTTAAGCGCGTAGCTAACAGTGTTTATCACATGTAAATTCATGTTGATGATGCTATTAGCTATTCCCCCCATGCAAAAAAAAAATTGTGCACCCGATGCGCACATTTTTACTCTCAAGAATTAACGCCTGCCCAAAAATTTAAAGAAAAGGTGGAAATACCAACAAAAAGGAGGACCCCCCGCCCCCCCAAAAAAAGGCCCGATTTCCTTGGGTGTAGCCAGATGGACTCAGGACCAGTGGGTATTGTGCTCTCCTGCTAGCAGATGGGAGACGGAGTCAGATTTCAAAGCTGACGTCACCCTAGCTATATCCCTGCAATGACCTCAGCTCTTCAGTATCTCTCCGTCTCCTAGCAGATGCGGACACTAGCACAGTGTTTGGAAAATTACAGCAAGAAGACAAAATTACCTTAAAGTTGAGAATTCCTGAGGTGATTTTCGAGATCCCTCAGAGGTAGGCCTCGGTCCGGTAACCGGTTCCCAGCGTAGACCTAGCCCCCAGCGTGGCTGAAA
Organism: Rhinatrema bivittatum; assembly: GCF_901001135.1. NCBI lineage: Eukaryota > Metazoa > Chordata > Amphibia > Gymnophiona > Rhinatrematidae > Rhinatrema > Rhinatrema bivittatum. Next base: position 23,909,447 of record NC_042616.1, read on the forward strand.
GGCAGCGGGTGCATAACCAAGCGCAGCGGTGAAGGTAAAATCCTCTCCCCCCGCAGCTGGAGACCGTCCTGGCCCGCGTTTGGTAAACAGAAAACTTTAAATTGAGGTCTCCAGTGTTCAGATTGCTGTACCGTTTCCTCCTTTCTTATAGCGAGGTAAAAAGGGAGCACCGATCAGGTTGAGCAGCCTTGATTGGACTAGGCCCCGATCCGGTGCAAGGGTCCACATACGTGGTGACCTGCAGGGGGGGAGTGGGGGGTCGTCGGCGCCATCTTACGCTCGGGGAGGGGGGGGGTCGTCGGCGCCATCTTCCCTTCTCGACCGGCAGTACGTGCGGGGCAGGTCGGACATCCAGTGCACGCATTGAAGCTCATTACCTGTGCGCCTAGACATAGAGGCAATGGCACTGGCATCCAAGAGCTGCGCAGCCTGATCCGGAGTCCTGCTTGTGTCAGCCTTGCGAAGAAGCCCGGGGAGAACCAAAGCCTGGTCCCTCACTGTCTGAGGATGGGTCCGGAACTACTACATACAATAGCTCCCCGGATCTATGCAACTCCAAGATGGCTTCTCCACAAGAGGGCACCTCAGGGGCCCCTACTCCGACTCCCCCTGGGATTAACATGGACCAGGGACCTTCTCCTGGTTAGAATTTTTCCAAGGAGTGCAAGCCCAGCTGCTCAACCCCTGCTGGGAGCACAAGATCCTCCCGGCCCTACTCAGATGCCTCAAGACCTGACTCGCCTAACCAAGAATTTCCCTGACAGGGACTCGGACACCTCAGATGATGATGGAGGCTCCCTGGAAGAAGAAGAAATCCCTCCAGGCCTGGAAGCATACCAAACCATGCTTCGCTTCTTCCACAGGGATGAATTACCAGCCCTTGTTTCCCAGACTCTGAAGACTCTGGGTATCCCAGGCACGGACCTATGGCGGAACCAAAGAAGAACCCCATCTTGGTGTCCCTTCGTAAAGCCTCATGCTACTTCCCAATGTTGGAAGCCATCCAGGAACTGATTGACCTGGAGTGGGATGCCCCGGAGGCCAACTTTAAAGGAGGTCGGGCCTTGGAAGCCTTATACCCTCTGGAACCAGCAACCAAGGAATGCCTGCATTTCCTGAAAGTGGATGCCATGGTCTGTGCAGTCTCAAAGCAAACAACCATTCCCCTTGAGGGAGGGGCTGCATTGAAGGATATTCAGGATAGACTATTGGAATCCATCCTTAAGCAGGCCTTCGACGCAACAGCAATGACACTGCAGATTGCTTCCTGTTGCGCACTGGTGGCATGTTCCCGCTTGCTCCTCTCGAGAGAGGCAAATAACTCTGGAACGTATACCAGTGAGATTATGGAACATGCGGCAGTCTTCCTGACAGACGCAAGCTCAGATCTCGTGCGTACCTCAGCCAGAGGAATAGCAGACGGAAGACAACTATGGCTGCGGAATTGGTCTGCTGACGCGACCTCTAAAGCAAATCTCACAAGAATGCCCTTTAAAAGATCTCTCTTATTCGGAAGTAAATTGGAGAAGTTAGCCAGCAAGTGGGGCAAATCTCCACTGCCTCAGCTACTGGAAGACAGGGGTAAAAGATCCCAGCGCCTCTCCCCCAGAAGAACCAGGGGCAGAGGCTCTCAACGCTTTAGCCCCTATAGGAACTCGCAGTTCCAGGCACCTCGTCCTTCCGGAAGGTCCCAGTCATTTTGGAACTGACAGACCAAGAGAGGAACAGACCTGGGGACAGGCTCCAGCCATGCTCCCCAATGAGAATGGGCTGACCCACCCACAGGAACAGGAAATAGGGGGTCGACTTTCCCTCTTCTGCCAAAGATGGGTCGAGATCACGTCTGACAAATGGTACTAAACATTCGAGAAGGTTACTCTCTGGAGTTCCGCAGCATCCCTTGGGACAAATTTATGATGTCACCCTGCCACTCCCACACCAAGAGACTGGCAGTGGAAGCCACTCTGACAAGACTACTCAGTCTGAAGGCAATAACTCCGGTTCCTATGCCCCAACAAAATATGGGGGACTATTCCATCTATTTTATCGTTCCCAAGAAGGAAGGATCATTCCGACCCATCTTAGATCTCAAGAACGTCAGCCGTCATCTGTGGATACTACTCTTCCGCATGGAGACTCTTCCCTCCATAATAATGGCAGTACAACCAGGAGAGTTCCTAACTTCCATGGACCTCTCCGAAGCCTACCTTCACATTCCAGTTCATCAAGATCACCAGCATTTTCTAGGCTTTGCGATACTGGGTCACCATTACCAGTTCCGAGCGCTACCCTTCGGCTTAGCAACCGCCCCCAGAACATTCTCCAAAATTATGGTGGTCATGGCGGCAACACTGAGGAAGAAAGGGATCTTGGTACACCCTTACCTGGATGACTGGCTGATCAGGGCAAAGTCTTCGAAAGAGAGCCGGCAGGTGACCAGCAGAGTCAAGAACCTACTGCAGGAGCTCGGTTGGGTCGTGAACACTGGCAAGAGCAGTCTGCAGCCCTCTCATTTTCTAGAGTACCTGGGGGCCCGTTTCGACACCAAACAGAACAAAGTCTTCCTCTCTCCCCTGAGGAGAAGGAAGCTGATGGAACAATTACGATGATTGATGACCAATGCACGCTCCAAGGTATGGGAATATCTTCAAGTCCTCAGCCTCATGGCATCAACTCTGGAGGTTGTCCTGTGGGAAAGGGCCCACATGCGACCACTCCAGCGCTCCTTACTGTCACGCTGGAACCCACTGTCCCAGGACTACTCAATTCGCCTTCAACTACCAGCAGAGATATGTTCTCAGCTTCAGTGGTGGCTACAGGAAGACCTCCTAAGCAGAGGAGTAAGCCTATCCCCATCGAACTGGATCATGCTCACGACAGATGCGAGCCTGTGAGAGTGGAGAGCCCACTGTCAGGAATTCACGGCCCAGGGACAATGGAGCAAGGACGAGGCAGGATGGAACATAAACCACCTGAAAGCTTGAACAGTCAGACTAGCATGCCTGCGACTCAGCCACAGACTCCGAGGCAAAGCGATTCGAGTAATGTCAGACAATGCTACAACGGTTGCCTACATCAACCGCCAGGGAGGAACCAGGAGCCAGCAGGTGCCTCTGGAGATAGATCCTCTCATTGCATGGGCAGAGATAAACCTACAAGGGATCTTGACCTCCCACATCACAGGAAAAGATATCTCAGTGGACTTCCTCAGCAGAGAGAGCCTGGACCCAGGGGAATGGACGCTGTCAACCACAGCCTTCCAACTGATAATAAATCGCTGGGGCCTCCCAGCCATGGACCTACTGCCACCTATCTCAGTGCCCAAGTCCCCAGGTTCTTCAGCTGCAGATGAGAGCCACACTCCCAAGGGATCGACGTTCTCGTCCAGACCTGGCCAGAGGAAGACTTTCTGTACGCCTTCCCCCCATGGCCACTACTGGGCAAGGTCATCCGTAAGATAGAACACCACAGGGGACTAGTTCTACTAGTGGCCCCGGATTGGCCAAGATGCCCATGGTACGCAGACATGCAAAGAGTCCTTGCGGGGAGCTCTCTGTGCCTACCTCCACACAGGGACATTCTCCAGCAGGGCCCAATTCTTCACGAAGATCCATCTCGATTCTCTCTTATGGTCTGGCCCTTAAGAGGACTCGCCTGAAGAAGCGCGGTTACTTAAAACCCGTGATTGACACCCTGCTCCATGCGCATAAGTTCTCAACATCCCTGGCATACATACGGATCTGGAGAATATTCGAAGCTTGGTGCGAGGACCACAAGATACTCCCATGGACGGCCAGAATCCCGGAGATTCTACAGGACGATATGAAGAAGGGGCTGTCACTCAACTCCCTCAAGGTCCAAGTAGCTGCCCTCTCCTGCTTCAGAGCTGAAGTGAACAGTATCAGTCTATCAGCTCATCCGGATTTGACCCATTTTCTAAAAATGGTTAAGCAACTTTGACCACCACTAAAGTGGCCGGTGTCCCTATGGAACCTCAATCTGGTATTAGACTTCCTAGCGGGGGCTTCCTTCAGACCAACGCGCGGTCTGTCACTACATCTCTTAACATTGAAGACTGTATTCCTGGTGGCAATATGTTCAGCTCGTCGCATCTCCGAACTACAGGCACTATCCTGTCGGGAGACATTCCTTAGGTTCACTCCTGGAACCATACAACTGCGCACCTGTCTCCTCGTTCCTACCGACAGTGGTTTCTGAGTTTCATTTGAACCAGGCCATCTCCCTACCATCTCTGGAGGAACATAAGGACTCAAAAGACTCGTGCCTTCTTCGCCATCTAAATATTGGCAGACTCCTGGTGCGATACCTGGAAAGATTGGAACTGGTGCGCAAAATGGATCGCATGTTCGTTCTTCACAGTGGGAAGAAACAAGGGGAAGTGGCCTCTCGGGCGACCATAGCCCGCTGGATCAAGGAAGTAATCAAGGCAGCCTACATAGAGGCAGGAAAGCCCTTATCTCTACAAGATAAGGCTCATTCCATAAGGGCCCAGGCAGTATCTTGGGCAGAAACCAAGCTGCTGTCGCCCGCCGAGATCTGTCGGGCGGCGACGTGGTCCTCCATCCACACCTTCTCCAGCTTCTACCGCCTGGATGTTCAGGCTCAGGAGGACACAGCCTTCGCAAGGGCAGTACTAAGTGGGCCCCGGGCAGCCTCCCACCCTGTAGGGGAGTAGCTTTTGTATATCCCACTGGTCCCGAGTCCATCTGGCTACACGCTAGGAAATGGAGAAATTACTTACCTGATAATTTCGTTTTCCTTAGTGTAGACAGATGGACTCAGCAGCCCACCCACGGCTGCCCCAGAAAAAGAGGATCCCAGAAAGCGAACCTTGAGACTAAACAATTACGGGTAAGCTGTTACCTACCCCTAGTTCAAAACACCTGCAATTAGTCTGGTGTTGGTGTTAACTTAGTTGAGTGCACTGGTGGTCTCCAGTCTTTGAAATCAGTTTAATCAAGTTGTTTATGCAAAGATATATATCCACAATGGCTTTTCGAGGAGGATACTGAGGTCACTGTAGGGTGATGTCAGCTTTGAAACCTGACTCCATCTCCATCTGCTAGCAGGGGACCACATAACTCACTGGTCCTGTCCATCTGTCTACACTAAGGAAAACGAAATTATCAGGTAAGTAATTTCTCCATTAGTAAAACGGGCACTCAATTAAGGAGCTTCCATTTTCCTAACCCACTGACCGCCACCTGTCCTGGGCGCCTGATGCTAAGGAAGTGCTTAAGGAAACAAAAAAAAAAAACTGGCTGTTTTTATTGTATAGAAGTCTCCACCACAATAAAGTTTTGAAAAAGACTTGGGCATCTAATTTTTTTTTGTTTCCTAACGGCTTTTTTAGATCCCCTATCATTTTGTTTTTTAGGGAAGTGCTTACACAGAATTTTCCTTAGCGCTTCCTTTTTACAGTTAATATTACCTCGGGCGCCCAGGAGAGGTGGATCGGCGCATGTTACGAGAATTGGCTCTCAATCACGAGCGCCCATTTAACGTGCGCCGATATTGCATCAGCCTGAAAAGAATCTGCATGGGATAGATCTGCATAAAAATGGATACAAATCTATCTCATGCATATTCATGGTGGATATCCTGAAAACCTGGCCTGTTTGTGGCTCTCGGGGACCAGAGTGAGCCACCCCTGCAGCACTTGCTCCTCTAACCCCATTGCCGCCAGCTCCTGAGCTGTATCTGTCCCATCCTCAATCTGTCACTTTCCACTGTTACTGTTTCTGCTGCTTTGAAACGCGCTGTGATCTCCCCACTCCTCAGAAACCCTCACTGCTCCTTACCTGTCCTGCCAAATATCGTCCCAGCTTCCTCCTCCCTCCTCCCTTTCACTTCCAAACTACTTGAACTTGCTGTTCACCGCCTCTACCTTGATTCTTTCATCTCAAGCCATTCCCAATCCACTCCAGTCTGGTTTTTGTCCTTTACATTCCTCAGAAACAGCTCCTGCCAAAGTCTCCAAGGACCTGTTCATGACTAAACCCAAAGGCCTTCCCTCAATCCTTATCCTCCTTGATCTGTCTCCTGCTCTGACTCTGTTGATCACAATCTCCTCCTTGATGCTCTGTCCTCACTGGGATTTCAGGTCTCCCTCCTGTCTTGGTTCTCTTCTTACCTCTCTCATTGCACGTTTAATGTCTTCTGGTGGATCCTCCTCGCCTGCCATCCCTCTATCACTTGGTTACCTCGGGGCTCTGTCCTAGGCCCGCTTCTCTTCTCTCTCTCTACTAATTCCCTTGGTGCTCTGATCTCACAGAAATATGATGGCAGAAAAGGACCGATAGGACTCTATCGTCTGCCCACCCACCCAAATAACTTAGTTTTACAATTCCCATCACTCCCTCAGAGATCCCGTGTGCTTATTCCATGATTTCTTGAATTAAGTTCATGTGTTTCCCTCCATCACTTCCACTGGGAGGCTGTTCCATGCATCCACCACCCTCTCTGTAAAGAAATATTTCCTAAGTTTACTCCTGAGTCTGCCCCCTTTGACCTTCATCCCATGACCAAAAAACATACGCATGCAAACATATGCTTGCATGCGTATGTTTTTTGTTACATTGTAAACCGATGTGATATCACTGATGAATGTCGGTATATAAAACCAATAAATAAATAAATGACCCCTTGTTCTGGAGCCTCCTTTCCTTTGAACGAGGCTGTGCATGGAAACCTTGCAAGTATTTAAATGCCTCTCTCATATCTCCCCTGTCTCGCCTTTCCTCTAGGGCAGGGGTCGGGAACCCATGGCTCGCGAGCCAGATATGGCTCTTTTGAGGGCTGCATCTGGCTCGCAGACAGTCGCCACACTTTCCCGCTGACCCAGCTGCTCCCCGGTCCTCCTCCGCCCGGGCTTAAAATGCTGTCAGCCCGAGCGGAACGCGGCAGGACAGCTGGAGTCAGCGGCACCGGCCTGCTCTCTTCTTCCCGCCCCCCCGCGGCCCGGAAGAGGAAGTGGAGAGTATCGGGTGCCTGCGCGGCAGGAAGAGGCCACGCTGGTGCGCTCGGCATCGGCCCGAAGAAAAGACTGCAGCGCGGCTCGGAGGAAAATGAAGAGGTTCACCCGCGGCCGATGGGACTCCGCCTCCGCGAGGGCTGAAAATGAAGAGGTTAGCGTTGGGAACTCGCGGCAGCAGCAGCCTCCTCCCAACGCTAACCTCTTCATTTTCAGCCCTCGCGGAGGCGGAGTCCCATCGGCCGCGGGTGAACCTCTTCATTTTCCTCCGAGCCGCGCTGCAGTCTTTTCTTCGGGCCGATGCCGAGCGCACCAGCGTGGCCTCTTCCTGCCGCGCAGGCACCCGATACTCTCCACTTCCTCTTCCGGGCCGCGGGGGGGGGGGGGGGGGCGGCTGTGTGTGTGTGTGAGATTGCATGTATGTGAATGATTGAGAGCCTGGGGGCCTGTGTGTGTGTGATCGCATGTATGTGAGATTGAGAGCCTGTACATGTGAAAGAGAGTATGTCTGTGATTGAGAGCCTGCCTGTGAGAGAGAGAGCATGAATGTAAGTTTACGATTGGGAACCTGTATGTGTAAGTTTGTGATTGAAAACCTGTTTGTGTGAAAGAGTATGTGTGTATGATTGAGATCCATTGTGTGTGAGAGAAATCATGTGTATGTATGATTAAGAGCCTGTGTGTATAAGTAAGAGAGATCATGTGTTTCTGTGTGTGATTGAGAGCTGGTTTAGGTGATGGAGCATGTGAGTATGTGATTGAGAGCCTGTGTGTAAATGAGAGAGAGAGACCATGTGTGTGTCTGTGTGTGATTGAGAGCTGATTTAGGTGAGGGAGCATGTGAGTATGTGATTGAGAGCCTGTGTGTAAATGAGAGAGAGAGACCATGTGTGTGTCTGTGTGTGATTGAGAGCTGATTTAGGTGAGGGAGCATGTGAGTATGTGATTGAGAGCCTGTGTGTAAATGAGAGAGAGAGACCATGTGTGTGTCTGTGTGTGATTGAGAGCTGATTTAGGTGAGGGAGCATGTGAGTATGTGATTGAGAGCCTGTGTGTAAATGAGAGAAAGAGAGGACATGTTTGTAAGCATGTGAATGAGAGTCTGTGTGTGAGAGAAAAAGACAGCATGTATTTATGTGATTGAAAGCCTGTGTGTGTGTGTAAGCGTGAAAAGATAGACAGCATGTGTGTAAATGTGTAATTAAGAGCCTATATAAGTGAGAGAGAAAAAGCATGTGTATATGTGAGTACTGAGAGCATGTGTGTATAGGTGTGTCATTGAGAGCCAGTGTGAGAGAGAGCGCTGGTATGTGACTGAGAGAGGAGAAAGTTCCAAGCAAACCACCCCTCCTCCTGCTAATTCAGAACAATCTCAGGACACCTGGATATCAAACGTTCCCAGGTATGCAGAGCAAAAACATTTTTGTATCCGTATTATTTTTCATTACTGGGTCTTTGTGTCTGCTATTTTGAAATATTTTGTTGGTATCTGGAAATGTTTTATATGAGTTTTTAATTATTGGATATTCCACTCATCAGCTGTTTCAAAATATGTTCTTTTTGTTAGTACAGTTTTACTGCTGATGATTTTATATTTCTTGATTTGTTTTATAAGGATGGGTGATGTTTCTTTTTTACTTTGTTACACTGCATACAGAGACTCTGGCTTGTTGCAGTTTCCAATTCAGTTTTTTCTGCATGCTTCTTGTTATGCGTTTTGGTCTTTTTATTCTATGTTAGGTGCGGGACAGCACGTGATTCAGGTGAGGTTTTCTGCTGGCGTGTAGTTTCTGTGTAGGACTCTATAGCAGCCTGACTTGGTCCTTTTTCCTAATAGGAGATGTATTGGTGTCTTAAGGCCTGGTGTAATATTTTCAGAGACTTATTGTACTTTAAAAGTGTGATCTTACATAAAATGCACACATTTACTTGTATTTAGTTTTAAACATATTGTATGGCTCTCATGGAATTACATTTTAAAATATGTGGCGTTTATGGCTCTCTCAGCCAAAAAGGTTCCTGACCCCTGCTCTAGGGTATTCATGTTTAGATCTTTAAGTCTATCCCTATATACTTGAGAAGGAAGACCACTGACCATTGTAGCAGCCTCCCTCTGGACCGACTCCATCCTGTTTATATCCTTTGAAGGTGCGGTCTCCAGAATTGTACACAGGAGTCCAAGTGAGGTCTCACTAGGGATCTGTACAGGGGCAGTATCACCTCCCTTTCTCTGCTGACCATTCCTCTCCCTGTGCATCTTTCTGGCTTTTGCTGTTGCTTTATCCACCTTTTTGGCCACTTTTAAGATCATCAGGTACAATCACCACCAGATCCTGCTCTTCTTTTGTGCTTAGAAGGATTTCACCCCCAATGCTTTACCTCTCCCTAAATACATAACTCTGCATTTTTATCATTAAATCTTACTTGCCAGACCCTCATCCATTCCTTGAGCTTCACTAACTCCCTCCTCATGTCTTCCATGACTGCCTCTAGATCCAGGACTTTATTTCCCATACTGTGAGCATTACAGAGCTTTTCCAGATGTTGCTCTTTTTCCCATTTTTATACAAGTATTTCATGTTTTACTTACCTTCAGGGGTTTATTCACCCATCCCTGACCATCCTCTCCTGGTTTTCCATTCCATCTTATGCTGATGATTGCCAGATTTACCTCGACACCAGGAATCCACTCCCAAATCTCAGCTTCTTGTCTGACATCGCTGCCTGGATGTCACTCCACCAACTTAAACTCAACGGGGCCCAGACAGAGCTCCTCACATTTCCCACCAAACCCACGTCCCCTCTTCCTCCCTTCTTCCTGTCTTACTCTGGACAGCACTGCCATCCTCCCAGTCCCCTTGAGGATTTACGTTAGTTGTTAATTGCTGTTTTAAAACAACCTCACCCTGTTGACAAGTAACTGAAATACAAGGTCCTGGCCAGCCCAGAGACAGAAAAGCAGAAGCTGTGCAATAGTGTGGGAAATAAGGAGTCTGCAAAATGAATGTGAGATAAGAAAGTATCTGAAGTGCCTGAGAACCAACAAGAACGATGAACTCCTGAATGAGCCTGATATGTAACATCTGAGGGGCACAGGAAGGAAAATTACCAGCAAATGTAGAGATGAGTGAGGGGAGGGACCTGCAAGCCTTGTTACCAGTGCTTAAAAGAGAGAGACAAATTTAAAAGGAGGAGTAGATTGGCAGGGCTGGGTGAACAGTTACTTTCTGTGATACTTGGCTCCATCCACTCCCATAAGGAAACCCAATCTCTTGATTCCTTATCCTTTCCGCTCTCTTGACTTTGTTTGCATGAAACAAACAAATCCTGCAGCTCTTACCGATCTCTAAGCTACTTAATAAATGTTATGTTTTGAAACTGAAAGTCTGTTTCATCACTGGCTATCTCCGGGGAGGAAACCAGGCGGGGTAAGTCTCAAGGGTTTTTAACACCCTTAACCCATAACCATGCGGTCATCTTCCTCTCCTCTCTCTCCTTCTCTACACACATCCATAGCACTGCTAAAATGAGTCATTTCTTTCTCTATAACATCTCCAACATTCATCCCTTCCTTTCTGAACCCTTATCCGCTCTCTCATCTCCCGCTTACACCAATGCTGCCTGCTCCTCACCGCTCTCCCAGGGAGCCCTCTCTCTCCCCTCCAATCCATCCAAAATTCAGCTGCGTGACTTCTCTCACCACGGTCCCTGCACCCAGATAACCCCTCTTCTCACCTCACTACATTGTCTCCTTATCCATTCCCGGTTCAAGCTCCTCTTACTCACCTACAAGATCCTTCACTCTGCAGCTCCTCACTCCCTCTCCTCTCTTATCTCTCCCTGTACCTCTCCTCTCTTATCTCTCCCTGTACATTTCCTCATGCCCTCCCCTCATCATGCAGGTCCCTCCTACCTGTGTCCTTCTCCTCTACCCCCAATTCCTGACTCCCTGCTTTCCTCCTGCCTGCACCGTGTGCTTGGAAGAGACTTCCTGAGCTGCTGCCTCAGGCTCCCCTGATTATCCCCTTACAGCCTCATTCATTTTAACATTTTCTTAATAAAATAAATTCCCCAAGTCCCTTTTGCCCTGTCTGTTTATTTTGATTGGATTGTAAGCTCTCCTGAGCGGGGACTCTCTCTTCTCTTTCTGTACAGCACTGCGCCTGTCGAGGAGCGCTATAGTAGTGCTACAGTCTGAGTCCTCATTACCTTCTGACACCAAAGAAAAAAGTTATTAGGGGATAGCAGACCTTACACTTGTGCTTTTAGGGCCCCCAAAATGTCCCTCCCACCCCCAGAGAGCCTCTCTCTCTGTCACCAAATTTGTGCAGGTTATGAAGTTACGCAGGGAGTCACAGAGGGGGAAACTATAGAAAATCAGAACTTTACATTAAATATAATTCATCGCTTAATCATCCTGCATGTGAACCATGGAAATAACTGGAAATGGGAGCTAAGTTACTGCCCAGGACCCCAAACTCTTCCTGCCCTGCTATTTATTTGTTTGATTGATTGTATTTTGTTAGTCTCCTAATTTGAAAAATCATCTCGATGCGATGCACACAGAGACATTGAAATATCTAATCGTATGACAGGATTAGCACTACTGCTACTATTGATCATGTTTAAAGCACTACCAGTCATACACAGTGCTGCACAGACACACATAGGAGACGGTCCCTGCTCCAGGGAGCTTACAGTCTAGTCAAGGCAAACATGCACGACAAACAAGAATCTGGACTAAGTGTCTTAGAGAGAACTTAGGATTTAAAAGCAGCATCAGTAAGGTGAGTTTTTAAACTGGATTCACTTATGGCCAGAGAGGGAACAAGAGCCAAGGACTCAGGAAGTCTCTTCCAGGCACTCGGCATAGCGAGGCAGAAAGCAGGGAATTGGAAGGAGGTGGTGGAGGAGAAAGGCACAGATTAGAGGAACGGCATTCATGAGGAAGGGAGAGAGAAGAGAAGAAAGGCAGTGAGGAGCTGCAGAGTGAGTGCATTTGTAGGGGAGGGAGAGAAGCTTGAACTGTAGATGGAAGTGGACAGAGAGCCAATGTAGCGACCTGAGAAGAGGGGTTACATGATCATAGTGAGGTTAAAGAAAGAGAAGTCATGCAGCTGAATGTTGAAGAGATTGCAGGGGAGAAAAACGATTCAGCGGGAGGTCAGCAGAGAGCAAGTTACAGAAGTCTAAGCAGGAGGAGATAAGAGAGGGGAGGAGGGTTTTGGCTCAGAGAGGAAGGGGATAGATTTTAGTAGTGTTATAGAGGAGGAACTGACTCACTTTAGCAGTGTTTTGGATGGGCAGAAGGAGGGAGAGGCATCAAAGATGACCCAAGGTTAGGGACTGAGCAAACCAAGAGGATGAGAGCACAGAGAGTCCTCCTGATGTGACAGAATCAGATGTTCCTGATGTTCTGGATAATTCTGTTAGATCTGGGGTTTTATTATTCACTGATTTATCCAGGCAGAGACGTTTGGGATAAGATTTGTAAACCCGAGTCCAGAAAGGAAACTGAGTCCAGGGGAACAAGTCTGGCAGTTCCTGGGGATGAGAGGTCCTGGTCTCCTCTCTTCCATGATAAAATGTTATGAGATTAAACCCAGCTGAGCCCCTCCACGTGTCACTGAGTGTTTCTGGTTTGTGTTTCAGGTGCCGGTGACGTTTGAGGACATCGCTGTCTCTTTCTCCCAGGAGGAAGGAGGTTGTTTAGATGAAGGACAGAAGGAGCTTTACAGGGATGTGAAGGAGAATTATGAGACCCTGAGCTCTGTAGGTAAGGATTGCATTATCTCTATTTTTAGTAAACACAGGAGATGTTGTAGTAAAAGTCATTTTTTCCTGGTTCATCTCCACACCAGAGATGTGTGTATATATATATATATTTATTTATTTTATTTAACACTTTTATATACCGGAATTCATGTAGCAAAGTTATATATCTGAGGTCATTGATATCTTTCCATGCCATTGTCACTTACACGTGATTAATTCCTTCTTTTTATATCCAGCAGACAGTGAGATCATGCAGGAAGAGAAGAGGGAGGAGAATCGAGAAGAACACCCTATAGTATTGACATTTACAGCAAGACAATCAGGAAATGTCTGTGAGAATCTTTCCCAGGGGACTGAGGGGGCAGACATTAGCCAAAGTCAGCAGGAATCAGAGAAGAAGCAGCGAAACCCTACAGGAGACTCAGTGGATGGAGTCACTGCTTGTGAGGGAAGTGACAGGGAGTTCACAGACATCCCTGAGCACCAGAGAGACCTGAGAGCAGAGAAACCCTTCCAGAGTAATAACAGTGATCAAATGACTTCTGACCTCCACCAGCGAGAAGACAAAAGGAGGAAATCCTTTCACTGTGACACTTGTGGGAAAACCTTTGATAGGAAATGTCATTTTGTATTGCACCAGAAAACCCACACAGGAGCGAGACCTTTTGCGTGCTCTCAGTGTGAAAAATGTTTCAAACAGAAGGGAACCCTGAAATTACACCAGAGAATCCACACTCAAGGGAATACTTTCAGTTGTATTGAATGTAAGAAAACCTTTTCTTACAGGGAATCCTTAGTAATACACCAAAGAACGCACACAGGTAAAAAAAACTTTCATTGCCCTCAAGATGGGGAATCTTACAGCTCTGAAAGTGGAGAAAACATCATTCAAACACAAGACCTAATAATAAATCAAAAAACACAGAGAGAAGAAGAAATATGCATGTCTACTGATGGTGACAGAAAGTTCAATCAGAAAGAAAACTTCACAGAACAACTAAAATTCCAACCTGGAGAGAGAGCATATTCAAGTAGTGAATGCAGTAAAATGTTATGTTATGAGAAAGTCTTTTCAAGAGATGGAAAAACACATTGTCATGAGAGACCATTGTCTTGCATCCAGGCTGAACAATGCTTGAATAGGAAGACGGACAATTCACAGCAGAAGAAAATCTCCCAAGTAGAAAGTCAATTTATATGTACTGAGTGTGGTAAAAGCTTTAGGCATAAGTGCAACCTGACAGTCCACCAGAGAATCCATACTGGATTGAAACCATTTCCATGCTCTGAGTGTGATAAAAACTTTAGGACAAAGGGAGAACTGAAACTCCATGAAAGAGTCCACACTGGAGTCAAACCATTTACATGTACTGAGTGTGGTAAAAGCTTCAGGCGGAAGTGCAACTTCATAATCCACCAGAGAATCCATACTGGATTGAAACCATTTCCATGCTCTGAGTGTGATAAAAGCTTTAAGACTAAGGTAGGGATGAGAAACCATCAGAAAATCCACACAGGAGAAAAGCCATTTACCTGTACCGAATGTGGTAAAAGCTTCAGTCAGCAAGGGCACTTCAAAAATCATCAGAGAATTCATTCAGGAGAGAAACCATTTACATGTATTGGGTGTGGTAAAAGCTTTAGGCATAAATACAATCTGACAATCCACCAGAGAATCCATACTGGATTAAAACCATTTCCATGTTCTGAGTGTAATAAAAGCTTTAGGCATAAGTGCAACCTGACAATCCACCAGAGAATCCATACTGGATTGAAACCATTTCGATGTGTGTGTGATAAAAACTTTAGAACAAAGGGAGAACTGAAACTCCATGAAAGAGTTCACACTGGAGTCAAACCATTTCCATGTTCTGAGTGTGATAAATGTTTTAGGACTAAGGGAGGAATGAGAAGCCATCAGAAAATCCACATAAAGAAGCCATTTACATGCTCTGAGTGTCATAAACGCTTTAAAAAAAAGGGAGAAATCAAAAGCCATCAGAAAATCCACACAGAAGAGAAACCTTTTACATGCTCTGAGTGTGATAAATGCTTTAAGACTAAGGGAGAAATGAGACGCCATCAGAAAATCCACACCGGAGAGAAACCATTTACATGTGCCGAATGTGGTAAAAGCTTCAGTCAGCAAGGGCACCTGCAAAGCCATCAGAGGATACATTCAGGAGAGAAACCATTTACATGTATTGAGTGTGGTAAAAGCTTCAGTCAGAAGATATCTCTCATAGGGCATCAGAGAATCCACACTGGAGTCAAACCATTTCCATGTTCTGAGTGTGATACATTTTTTAGGACAAAAGGAGTACTCGAAATCCATAAGAGAATCCATACTGGAGAGAAACCATTTACATGCTCCGAGTGTGATAAATGCTTTAGGACTAAGGGAGACATGAGAAGCCATCAGAAAATCCACACTGGAGAGAAACCATTTACGTGCTGTGAGTGTGATAAATGCTTTCGGACTAAGGGAGAAATGAGAAGCCATCAGAAAATCCACACCGGAGAGAAACCATTTACGTGCTCTGAGTGTGATAAATGCTTTAGGACTAAGGGAGACATGAAGAGCCATCAGAAAATCCACACAGGAGAGAAACCATTTACATGTATTGAATGTGGTAAAAGCTTCAGTCAGAAAGGACACTTCAAATACCATCAGAGAATTCATACAGGAGAGAAACCATTTACTTGTAGTGAGTGTGGGGAAAGTTTTCATCAGAAAAGATACCTCACATGTCATCAGAAAGTCCACACTGGAGTGAAACCAAATCCTAGTACTTTTTGAGGTTAAAGCTTCAGAATAAAGTAAGGATTGGAGGAAGTAACGTCACCGTCAAAGATGGCTGCCTGGGTCCGGAGCTCCCGATCCAACCACAAATAATTTCTCCCCATCAGCTCATCCTGGTGCAGATTCACACGCACACCCACCATAGTAGGCCACCCACAGTCCTGAAATGGCAACCCAACGAAAAAAACCCGACCTGCTGAAATTCTCTGCCACCATTGCGGCACAGCTGGAGGAAGGCTCAAACGGTGAGATGCAGGCGGCTGCGGAGGTGAGCGACAGCAGCAACATCGGGGCTGAGGACACAAAACCAAGCTGCACCGATTTCATCAGCTGGTTGGGGGAGCTCTGTGGGAACATGAAGAGCCTAAAAAGGGGGAGATACACAGTGTCATGGCCGAGATCAAGAGGGATGTAGCAGCCTTAGGAAACAGAGTGGAGGATACACAAAACCACCTGGAGGATGAAGCCTCCGAACTCTCTAGATGTAAACTGGCCCAGAAAAAGATTTATTGCAGGTCAATACTGATCTTATGAACAGAACTGAAGGACCTGGAAAACAGGTCTGGAAGAGCTAATCTTAGATTTCGGGGGCTACCTGAATCCCCTGAGTTTACCAACTGCAAACATGTGGTGGCCAGCATCTGTGCTCAGATCCTGAGCTCTGAAACTACACCAGTGGATGCGACAATTATCAAGCTGGAAAGGGCCCACCGTGCGCTGGGAGCAGTCCGCAACAACAGGCCCAGAGATATTTTATAACCTTTTTTTTTTTTTTTTTACAGTTTTTCCTCAAAAAGAGGACATTGCTACACTGTCTCGCAAGTCTGGCCCTATACAATGGCAGAATCACAAAGTGGAAGTCTCCCAGGACTTAGCTCCAACTGCCCTTCGCAGAAGGAGAGATCTTCGAGATGTTAACACCACTCTGTGCAATAACAATATTAAATACCAGTGGATGTTCCCATTTGGACTGAGTTTCCCCATTGCCAGAGTAACTTCCTGGGTATCCACTACAGAGGATGCGGCTGACATCTTGCAAGCTGCTGGTCTGCCTCTTGCGACAACAGACGATCACTCTGGACCTGGTGTAAGCAGCAGATCTCGCAGTGACGCTCCCCGATGGCAACGCGTGGGGAAGGGAAGCAGGCGTCTACGATGGCACTCAAGCGGCTCTCTCCAGCTCAGCGACCATCCCGAGAGATTAGCCACGATTCTCCTTCCTCTTTTACATTTTTGCTTGTGGCTGCCATAGGAAAGGTGTTTTCAACTGAAGGGTGATCTGCACATGATTATCCCCATTTATAGCTTTTGGTTGGGGAGAGTTCTCACTATTTTTCTCTGTTCTTTATATACAGACTCAAGGTTGGGTTGGGTGGTGACGGAGTTAGGGGCTGGGAGCGGCGATGATTTCAGTCCTCCAGGAGGAGAAGGCCCACACAGGAGGGATTCGTGCCTGTCGTGAGGGAAATACAGGAGGGGGTTTTTGGGTACATTAAGGTGGGGTTCAGATATCACATATACTCCTAGGTGTAATATCAATTGGACAATTGTGAACTCAAGTAGAGTGTCTGTCAGTTAACTCCTGAGTGGTGTCTCATGGGAGGAAGCACCTCTACCTCTCTTATTGATCATCAGATGGCAGGGCTACGCATAATCTCTATTTTTTTTTTAATTGGCATAGTGCATGTAAATAAAGTTATAAGATAACAGGCATATAGATCTATACACAGTTGACTTCAATACACAATTGACTTAAGTCTCAGCTTTGAAGCGAGAATATAATTACAAGAAATCAAATAAACAATATCATAGCCATGTATGAGTCTACTAGGACTGAGAGTGTCTTCGTTGTCCGTAATCGGAGGTATCTTCCATCTGGTCAAGTCACACTGTCTCCAGGCGCGATATGGATTCTAGACATGGTGAAATCGAGGTAAACAATGGTGTTTTTGAGCCGTCATCTGGTATTGTCCAGTTTGTGAAGTACTACATCCGCAGATGGGACTTGTGCTTCCTTCCACGTGGATACCAAAATACATCTTGTACCCAAACCTATTTGTAAAAGCAAGGCATTAGAGTTTCTATTACTCTCACATGGGACATTTATTAATGCACATTCCGGTGTCAGGAGAATAGGTTTCCCCAAAACCCTTTGCATCATGGTATTAACCTCTCTCCACAATCTGCTTACTTTAGGACACTCTCACCACATGGAAGAAAGTTCCCGACATGCCACAACCCTTCCAGCATAAGTCATGAGATTTAAGCTTTGCTCTATAAAGGCTATAGGGTGTAACGTGCCACCTAAATAACACTTTAATGCTATTCTCTGTGAGAGTCGCTGAAATGGAACATCCCTTGGTTTTTAGGAAAATCAATTCCCATTCTTCCTTAGTAAAGGATTTGTTCAAATCCTTCTCCCATGCCTTCTCCCAAGGCTTTCGCAAACTTCAAATATTAAAACACCTAAAAACACTGCTTCACCCCCAAGATTTCAAAACCGTCCTACAAGCCCTCATATTTTCCGGCTTGGATTACTGCAACTCCCTATTGATCAGCCTTCCAAAAAGCCTTGCAGCTTCTTCAGAATGCTGCTGCCAGAGTTCTAACAGGTAAAAGAAAAGCTGATCACATTTCACCTGTTCTCAACCAATTACAGTGGCTCCCTATTGAAAAAAGAATAGAATTCAAAGTTCTCTCTGTGCTCCACAAAGCAATCTATAAAGCCGACTACACTGCCTTTGATGACATCATTCACATACATTGCTCTCAACGAACAACAAGAACAACTAATAAACTTCAACTAGTGATTCCCCCACTTCCACAGGCCAAACTATCCTCCACCAGAAACAGAGCCTTCTCCATCATTGGCCCAAAGCTATGGAATTCGCTACCTCATTTCCTCACCAATCAAGAAAACTTAAAATCCTTCAAAAAAGATCTAAAATTCTGGCTACTCAGTCAATCTTTTAAGGACAGCACTCAATGACTTTAAAGTATAATCCCATAGCCTGCTATCATTCAATATCCCCCTTGGACAATCTCCCCTGTTTCATGCTACAGATGCCTCCTTTTTACGATGTACTCAGATATCTCGGTTCATCTATTCAGTGTATCTACCCTGTGTTCATCTTGTTCTTTCATTCTCCTAGTTATGCCATCTCTCATTATTGTTAATTTCAAAATTTCAAATATCGTTCAATGTAACAAGTTGTTTTGTATGTAAACCGGAGTGAGGGGAACCCTGCTATACCTCGGTATATAAAAAATGCTAAATAAAATATAAAATAAATAAATAAAAAAATGCCTGAATATATTTGATATTGTCCATGTCAGTGACCTGTAGAAGATTATATATTTTGGATAAACCACCTTTTCCTAGCGTGTAGCAGATGGACTCAGGACCAATGGGTATAGTGTACTCCTGATAGAAGTTGGAGACGGATCAGATTTCAATCTGGCGTCAGCCCCTCGTACATATACCCCTGCAGGAAGTGCAGCTCTTCAGTATTTTCAGTCCCCATAGCAGTTAGGGACTCTATGCACGCTCGTACAGCATTAGAGTAATTTTACCAAAGAAAACCAAAATAAGAAGAAATCTTACCTCTACATATGAGCCCCGCTCTCCTGCAGTGACACCCATTGCGTCCCTCCCCTAGTTGAGATTTCCTGAGGTGGTTTGTGCAATCCCTTGGAGGTAAGCCTAGGTCCGGCGGCCGACCCTCGGCAGGGACCTCGCCCTTGACATCGGGTGAGGCTAAGAGGCAGCGGATGCAACCTCGAGCCTGGCGGTGAAGGAGACCGCCCGGAATGAGACTGGGAAGTGCCGAGACAAGGTAAGGTAGAAATCTATTTAAAAGTCTCCGTTCTCCGAAGCTCGAGGAGCCGCACAGGTCACCAGCCGGGACCAGTGCCACCGGGTTGATCTGCACTAGCAGGGCTAGACCCCGGTCAGATCCGAGGGTCCTCCCACGTGGAGACACTCCGAGGTGGTCGCCGTCACCATTTTGCTCTGTCCGCTGCCCTGTCCGCCGTTTTGATCCGTGCGCACAAATACCCTATGCGCACAATGTTGCGCGCCCAAGTACCGAGCACACAAGCGACGCACATAGCCACGCTCTTACTGTGCCGGGCGCATAACTTCGACCTGTGCGCACAACAGCGCGCACATCTCCCTGAGCGCACACCAAACCTATGCACAACTTTGCACACCGGAGCGCACAACTGTATTTTACGCACACAAGCCATGGCACCACCGGAAAATAAACTCAAAGCTCAGGGCCTTTGCCCAGCATGCCACATTAGAGCTGCACAGCATGAGGAGGCCACTGCACTGTGTATAGAGTGCGAAGAGGCCTTAGGGGATCCAACTCATGGCCCTCCCCAGCCGGTACCGGACCCCAGCCTCTCGAGCAGTACGCCAGAACTAGCATTGCACAGCAGGACCCTGTCCTCAAATGGGGCTCCCCAGGGACACGGCGCCCTTTAGTCTAGACCCAGCATCTATCTCCTGGGTGGAATTCTTCAAAGGTCTGCATACCTTCATCCACATGCAACCGGGGCCTCCTATCATATGGCCACAGGCTCCACCAGAGGAACTCAACAGGCTGGGACCCTTTAAGCCCAGGGAAGTGATCCCACCACCCAGAAGCCCCACCTTCGGGGACACGGACAACTCAGATGAGGACTCAGAACCCCTGCAGGAAGGGGAACTCCCTCCGGGGACAGAGCCCCACTGAACCATGAGACGCTTCTTCACCAAGGACGAGTTCCAGACCTGGTCACACAGCTTAAAAGAGCTTGCTATCCCGAGCACAAGTACCTCAGGGGAACTAAGACGAACCCACTATTAGAGGGACTCCGTCAGACCTCCCGCCATTTCCCACTGTTACAAGCCGTCCAGCAACTAATTGACCTGGAATGGGATGCCCCAGAAACTACATTCAAAGGAGGCCGGGCTCTGGCAGCCATGTACCCTCTGGACCCTGCCCCCAAAGATCTCCTGGCATGTCCGAAAGTGGATGCCATGGTCTGCGCGGTCTCGAAGAGCACTACTATCCCGGTGGAGGGAGGAGCAGCACTCAAGGATAGTTAAGATAGACGTCTGGAATCTATCCTCAAATAGTCCTTTGACATCTCCGCTATGTCTTTATGGATCGCGGCCTGCTGTGCTGTGGTGACACGAGCCTGCTTAGCACGGACCAGGAACAACACTCCTGGGGAGGCCCTGGAACCAGCTGTATCATTCCTTGCGGACGCCGCTTTTCATCTGGTACACAGAGCAGCTAGAGGATTGTCATCTGCCATGGCAGCCAGAAGACAAATGTGGCTCCAAAACTGGTCGGCCGACGGATCCTCCAAAACGAGACTCAGAAGGATGCCTTTCAAGGGAACACTCCTGTTCGGAAGCAAACTAGAGAAACTAGCTAACAAATGGAGCGAGTCCCCACTGCCGCGGCTACCGGAGGACAGGAATAAGAGAAACCAGCAATCCTTCCCCCGAACCTCCAGGGGCAGAGGATCACAGCGCTTCAACCCATATAGAAGCACATATCAAGTGGCCCGCCCCGCAGGCCGGAGCAAGTCCTTTCGGAACAAGCACAACAAAAGAGGAGCCAGCTCGGGTTCCGGCCCCAGGCGCACCCCACAATGAAAATCAGCCGACCCATCCAAAGGAAGAAGCCATAGGGGGAAGACTGGCCCTATTTTACCAAAGATGGGTCGAGATAACTTCGGACAAGTGGGTCCTATCCATCATTCGAGAGGGATATTACCTGGATTTCCACCATCTCCCTCCGGACAAGTTTGTGGAATCTCCCTGCCACGACCCTTCCAAGAGAATGGCAGTGGAAGCTACACTGACCAGATTGCTAGCCTTAGAGGCTATAGCACCGGTGCCTCCACAACAAATAAATACTGGACATTATTCCACCTATTTTATTGTCCCCAAGAAAGAAGGAAAGTTCAGACCCATCCTGAACCTAAAGGCGGTCAACCGTCACCTGAAGATTCCTCGCTTCCGCATGGAAACCCTACGCTCAGTAATAAGGGCGATACAACCGGGAGAGTTCCTTACATCCCTGGATCTATCGGAAGCCTATCTACACATTCCGATTCATCAAGAGCATCAGCGTTTTCTACGCTTCTCGATCCTGGACCGTCACTACCAGTTCCAGGCACTACCTTTCGGGTTAGCCACTGCACCCCGGACGTTCACCAAGATCATAGTGGTGGTGGCAGCAACACTGAGGAAGGAAGGAATCCGTGTGCACCCGTATCTAGACAATTGGCTGATCAGAGCGAAATCCCCAGAGGAAAGCCACCAGACAACCAACAGAGTCAAAACTCTACTGGAGAGCCTCAGGTGGGTGGTCAACACAAATAAGAGCTGCCTGCAGCCCTTCCAATCTCTGGAATACTTGGGAGTCGGGTTCGACACCAAACAAGACAAGGTCATCCTGACACCGCCAAGGAGATCAAAACTGATGACCTAGTTACGAACCCTGGTGAGCGAACTTCGCCCCACAGCATGGGATTACCTATAAGTCCTCTGCCTCATGGCATCCACACTGGAAGTAGTGCCATGGGCACGAGCTCACATGAGACCCCTACAACGCTCACTACTATCACGATGGAATCCACTGTCCCAGAACTACACTGTATGGCTTCAGTTCCCGGAAAGAGTTCGGGCCCAACTACGATGGTGGTTGCAAGAAGCCCAGCTGAGCTAGGGAACGAGACTATCCTCACCAACCTCGATCCTACTCACCACGGATGCCAGCCTATGAGGATGGGGAGCACACTGCCAGGAGCTAAGCGCCCAAGGGCAATGGAACGAAGAAGAGTCGGGATGGAACATCAATAGCCTAGAAGCCCGGGCAGTCAGATTAGCCTGCCTAAGGTTCGTTCACAGACTCTGAAACAAAGTGGTCAGAGTAATGTCGGACAATGCCACAACAGTGGCCTACATCAACCGTCAGGGAGGAACCAAAAGCTAACAAGTTACTACGCAACTAAAATCTACAACTATCAATTCAACTCCAATGTCCTCTTTTCTTACGTTGCAGAACTCACTAAACCCCCCACAATCCCCAACTCCCAAGAAGAAAACTCTAACTCTAATAAAAAATGTTCTGAATTGGCTAATTATTTCCAAAACAAAATTCATAATATTCTCCTTCGATTCACCTCTAAACCCTCCGCCACCCCTCCCTTTCCTTCCAAAACCAAGGGAGTCACCTTTCACACCTTTGACAACACCTCCACACTGGAAATAGAAAATATACTAAAAAAGATGAAACCCGCCTCCCACACTGCTGACATCATCCCCTCTAAAACCCTCCTCTCCATCCCTACTTCCATAACCAAACTCCTCGTAGACCTTATCAACTGCTCACTTACTTCAGGCAAAGTCCCAGACCCTCTTAAACTTGCTATTGTCAAGCCCCTCCTAAAAAAAAACCCACCCTAGATGCTAATGACCCCTCCAACTATCGGCCCATATCCAACCTGCCTTTTGTTTCCAAAATCCTTGAAAAAGTAGTCAATTCCCAACTCTCTGATTATCTGGAAGACCATAACATCCTGCATCCTTCCCAGTTTGGCTTCCGGAAAGGTCGTAATACTGAAAACCTCCTCCTAGCTATCACTAATACAGTTCACATAGGCATGGACCAAGGAAACTCCTATCTACTCGCCTTCCTAGACATCTCTGCGGCCTTCGATACTGTCAACCACCAAATCCTTCTATCCCGGTTGTCAGAGATAGGCATATCAGGCACAGTACTCTCTTGGTTCACATCATTCCTCACCCACAGAGAATACCTAGTTAAGATTAACCATTCTCAATCCCCACCCATCCCCCTCATGCAAGGTGTCCCACAAGGTTCCTCCCTATCCTCCACCCTTTTCAATATCTATCTCCTCCCTCTCTGCCACCTACTCTCTGACCTCGGACTCAATTTCTTCCTGTATGCGGATGATGTGCAGATCCTCATCCCCATTCAAAAAACCATCAAAGACACTCTGCAATTCTGGGACTCCTGCTTAGCCTCCATCAACGTTCTTTTAACCAACCTCCAGCTTGCACTCAACACAACCAAAACAGAAATTCTCCTCATATCTAACAATCCTGAACTCACTTCTCAGACCTCATCCAACGTCCCCCTCCCCTCCCACCCCTCCCTGCCACACTGCCTCCCCCTTGTACCATCCATAAGAGATCTAGGTGTAGTTTTAGACCAACACCTCAACTTTAAACCCCACATCAAATCACTTCTAAAAGGGGGATTCTTTAAACTACACATTCTCAAAAAAATAAAACCCCTCCTCCACGCCAAAGATTTCCGTCTAGTTTTGCAGTCCACCATTCTATCGAAATTGGACTACTGCAACTCCCTCCTCATAGGCCTCCCTTACTCTACCATCAAACCCCTACAAATCCTGAAAAATTCCATGGCAAGAATAATCACCGACACCCGAAAAAAAGAACATATCACCCCTGTCCTAAAGGATCTGCATTGGCTCCCCATCCCCTTCCGCATAAAATACAAAACCCTCACCGTTCTCCACAATTTACTCTATAGCAACAACCCCTCCTGGCTCAAGGAAATGCCACGTTTCCGTGCTTCCAATCGTCCTTCCAGAGTCACCTTAGCTGGCACCCTTCACACCCCACCACTCAAAATTGCACATCTCGCCTCCACCAGAGACAGAGCATTTACCATAGCAGGACCCACCCTATGGAACTCACTCCCCTCCTATCTCCGCCTCGAACCCTCCCTTCTTAACTTCAAAAAAGGCATCAAAACATGGCTCTTCCTGCAAGCCTACCCCGACCCTAACCAAACCTAATCCCCCCTTGCCCCCCCCCCCCACTCCTCCACCCCCGACCTACCACACCTCCCACCAAGTGAAGGTTAATTCTGCAAACAATTGAAATGTAAATATTTTGTTAATGCCGTTTTTCCAGTAAGAATATTGTTAAGACCGTTATCTCAGTTCCTATCTACTTTTGTCTCCTTCTCTCCTTCTCTTGCTTTTCACGCCCCTCTGGCTCTAGCTTTCTCCCCACCCCCACTCTCTCCCTTTTCCTCCTCTGCTCCCCTTCCCCGGTTATTTGTAATTTCTATTTCCTTTTCTCCATGAGTTTATTGTGAACCGGTATGATGTGACCCACGAATATCGGTATATTAAAAGTTCATAAATAAATAAATAAATCTCTGGAAATAGACCTCCTAATGTCATGGGCGGAAGTGAATCTTCAAGAGATCTTGGCCTTCCACATTGCCGGGAAAGACAACATCGCCGCGGTCTAGATCCAGGAGAATGGAGGCTGTTGACCATAGCATTCCAATTGATAGTAAACCATTGGGGAACACCAACCATGGACCTCCTGGCAAACTGGTCCAGTGCCCAAGTACCCAGTTTCTTCAGCCGCAGGCTGGTACAGACCTGGCCACAGGAGACTCTGTTATACACCTTCCCACCGTGGACCCTATTGGGCGCAATCATCCACAAGATAGAACACCACAGGGGACCAGTACTTCTAGTGGCCCCAGACTGGCCAAGAAGACCATGGTACGCAGACATGCGAAGACTGCTGACAGAGAGCCCCCTGCCGCTACCTCCACACAGATACCTGCTCCAACAGGGACCGATCCTCCACGAGGATCCAGCTCGATTCTCTCTTAAGGTCTGGCCATTGAGAGGACTCGCCTAAGGAAGAGCGGATACTCGGGGGCAGTAATTGACACCCTACTCCGAGCACGCAAGTTCTCCACATCCCTAACATACATAAGGATTTGGAGAGTATTCGAAGCCTGGTGCAAGGACCGCTACATCATACCACACTAGGTCAAAATTCCTGCGATTTTGGAATTCCTGCAGAAAGGTCTACAGAAGGGATTGTCTCTCAACTCCATCAAGGTATAGATGGCAGCATTGTCATGCTACGGAACCAAGAGTGAGAGCAGCAGCATAGCTTCTCACCCGGATGTCTCCTGCTTCCTGAAAGGAGTCAAGCACATCCGACCACCCCTGAAATGGCCAGTGCCTCTTTGGAATCTCAACCTGGTCCTAAATTTCCTAGCAGGAACCTCCTTCATACCTCTCCGCAGCCTGTCTCTCCGACTATTAACACTGAAGACAGCCTTCCTGCTGGCAGTCTGTTCAGCCCGTCGTATCTCTGAGCTACAATCACTGTCCTGCCGAGAGCCGTTCCTCAGACTCACCTTGAGAACTATCCAGTTACTCACAGTTCTGTCGTTCCTTCCCAAAGTGGTGTCTCACTTCCATCTCAACCAAACCATCTCGCTACCATCGCCAGATGAGCATAAGAATAAGGAAGAGGCTCGAAGTCTACGCCATCTCAACGTCAGCAGGCTCCTAGTCTGATACCTGGAAAGGTCTGAATCCGTACGAAAGACAGACCATCTATTTGTCCTTCACAACGGGAAGAAGCAAGGGGAAGTGGCCCCACGAGCAACCATAGCCCGCTGGATCAAAGAAGCCACCGCCTTTACAAGTCAAGGCCCATTCTACTAGAGCCCAGGCAGTGTCCTGGGCGGAAACCAAGATGCTGTCACCCGCCGAGATCTGCAGGGCGGCGACATGGTCCTCCATCCACACCTTCTCCAGGTTTTACCGCCTGGATGTTCAGGCTCGAGAGGACACAGCATTTGCAAGGGCAGTACTAAGTGGGTCACGGGCAGCCTCTCACCCAGTTCGGGAGTAGCTTTTATACATCCCCTTGGTCCTGAGTCCATCTGCTACACAATAGGAAATGGAGAAATTACTTACCTGATAATTTTGTTTTTCTTAGTGTAGACAGATGGATTCAGCATCCCTCCCACGGCTGCCATTACTCATGGGATTCTCGGGGGACATCCCCGGGAGCGAGTGATTCACAGGTAAGCCATGCTTTCCTTCATCTAGGACACCCATCCTACCGGGTGTTGACGTTTCTCAGTTGAGGGCACTGGCGGTCTCCAGCTATAGCCAATTCAACCAGTTCAAATTAATTAAGTTAATCAAGTTATTCAAATTATTCAGTCATACATATATCCACAATGCTTTTCAAGGAGAATACTGAAGAGTTGCACTTCCTGCAGGGGTATATGTACTAGGGCTGACGTCAGATTGAAATCTGATCCATCTCCAACTGCTATCAGGAGTACACTATACCCATTGGTCCTGAGTCCATCTGTCTACACTAAGGAAAACAAAATTATCAGGTAAGTAATTTCTCCATTGATTCTATCTGCAGCCTCGCACCAGGTTTCAAATTGCACCCTACCCTGAGATAACTCTGCCCCTATAGCTTCATTCTGAATAAAATGAATTATTTGGTAGTATGGATAAGGATGGGCCTGTTGAATCTGAAACCTGTCCCTTAACTGGTCATAAGGTAGTAAACCATCCCTGCCCCATAGTTGACCCAAAATGGTAATGGCATTAATTTTCCAATCACGGTAAATCGCACTATCCCAACCCACCGTGAAGTTCTTATTGTAAAAAAGATGAGTATTATGGAAGTAACGTCTCGCGCCGATAATGTTATGTTTCCACTGTGCCCAGACCTGTAATGTAGTTTGTAAGGGCAGGGTTATGAGGCCCTGGACTTTCCACGTCTCCGGTGGTTGCCACGTGAGGGCTGTAAGAGGTATTTGTGCTAATGCTTCCTATTCTATAGCAACCCATTTTGGTAAGTCCCTGCCTTTATGCCAGGTGCTAACGCATAATCTCTATTAATGTAAAAGGTCTGAATTCCCCAACCAAGAGGAAATTACTTTTTCAGGAGGCAAAAAAGGGGCGAGCAAATGTCATCTCTTGCCGGGAGACCCATTTATTATAAAGGGTGGACGCCTACTTTGGGACAGATCCTTTCCCCAACGATCCCTAACTTCCGCTTCTGTTCATCGGAAGTTCTGTGGTGTGGGGATCTTATTTTCCCGTTCCCTAGTGATACGGAGGGTAGATATATAGCACTAAAAGCATTAATCGATAATACTTTGTTTACACTTCTTACGTTATACGGCCCAAACACCGGCCAGCAGTCCTTTTCTTCACCGTATCTCTTCTTTACTGGAAACTTGGGCAGAGGGTCAAGTAATAGTTGGAGGCGATTTTAACATCACTAGGTAGCCTTATTTAGACAGTACTGGTCCTATGGGGGTTGGAGGTCGGACTCACAGGCAGGATTTAAAAACTAATCGCTGAGAGGGGATTAGCTGCCGTATGGTGATTGCAGAATCCAACCCAGCGTAACTATACGTTTTTCTCCCATACTCACCAATCCTATTCTTGTATCTGTATGTCCTTAATTGATGATAGAGCTAGTCACTGAGTCCTAAAAAGGTCTCATTACCTGGTCAAACCATGCTCCCATCTGGTTAGAGGTCCGGTTACCAACTAGAACTGCTGGTAGACAATATTGGCGTCTAAATGACAAAACCTTTGTGGAGACCTTGACTAGTGATATTCAGGAATACTTAACCCTAAATTGCACAGAAGATTAGTTTGGAACTCTTTAAAGGCAGTTGTTCGGGGGAAGCTCATTTCCAGGGCTAGCTTCCTTAAAAAAGAGAGGAGCGCTAAGTGTCTGCACCTTATGCAGCGCATTGCTAAACTAGCTGCTGGTCATATGTGCTCCCTAGACCGTAAGAAGCTTGAGGAACTTGAATCTGCAAGCTCTTGAGCTAGCGAAAATAGCATTTCATCTTGACTTGCTGCGCCAGAAACATTTTGAATTTGGTAACAAGGCCGGGCGCATGCTTGCCAGGAAGCTTAAAGAGAGAGCAGCCCAATCCCTGATCACTAGAATGAAGGACTCCACAGGGGTGATTTTATATGACGTGGGTGAGATTCGCACTCGCTTTTATGAGGAAGTCTATGCATCAGATGACATTGGGGAAGGGGGGTGGGGATTGCAGGTGGGGCCCTCTACCTATAAACTCTCCGTGTTCGCAGATGACCTCCTCTTTACCGTGACCGATCCAGATTCCTCGCTCCAGATCGTACTGCAGGAGATGCGAGCCTTTGCAATCTCTCTGGCTTCAAAGTAAATGAAGATAAGTCGGAGCTCCTAAATATTTCCCTGGCGCAGGAATGCTTTGAATCTATCAGGACTACATTACCATTCCGTCTAGCAAAAGACTGGGTGCAATTCCTGGGGGTGAAGCTGGCCCAGAGGGTTCCGAATTATTCCGATTGAACTATGGACCCCTTTTTCTTAATCTCCAAAAAGACTTAGATAGCTGGGATGGAGGGGACGTCTCCTGGTTTGGGAGGATAGTTAAAATGAACATGTTACCCCACCTTTGTTCTTTCTTTCAGACCTTACCAGTACCAGTCCCCGATGCCCTGTTATCTTTGTGGCAGCGCAGACCTGCCAGGGTAGCCCGATCAACCTATCAGGACAGGATCAAGGGCGGTCTCCAGGTGCCTAATCTGGTCTGGTATTTTGGCGCCTCACACTTAGGGCGCTTATTCAGTGGCACTCCCGGGGTGTCTGAAATCCTTGGGTTAGAAGAGCCTCCTCGGGAGCGGGGGACCCACAGTCGCAAGGTTTACAGAAACAGTGCTTCTTGTAATGCCAGACTGGCCCAGGGGGCTGTGCTTTGCTGATCTAGAGGCTCTAGGTGGACC
Organism: Rhinatrema bivittatum; assembly: GCF_901001135.1. Lineage (NCBI taxonomy): Eukaryota > Metazoa > Chordata > Amphibia > Gymnophiona > Rhinatrematidae > Rhinatrema > Rhinatrema bivittatum. The sequence continues at coordinate 23,938,666 of NC_042616.1, forward strand.
CCCTTCTAAAGATGCCGGATCACGGGGATCTACTGTGGCAGGGGCCATGCTTCACAATGATCCAGTTCGATATTGTCTTATGATATGGTCTTTGAAAGGACTTGGTTAGTGAAGTGTTGCCAGAGGATGTGGTTAATGCAGTTAGTATAGCTGGGTTTAAAAAAGGTTTGGATAAGTTCTTGGAGGAGAAGTCCATTAACTGCTATTAATCAAGTTGACTTAGGGAATGGCCTCTGCTATTACTGGTATCAGTAGCATGGGATCTTCTTAGTGTTTGGGTACTTGCCAGGTTCTTGTGGCCTGGTTTGGCCTCTGTTGGAAACAGGATGCTGGGCTTGATGGACCCTTGGACTGACCCAGCATGGCAATTTCTGGTTTTCTGCAAAGATAGTTCATGAAAGAATACATTAATTTTTGTTTTATTACATGATTGGATCTGATTGTTTTCTATACTTGTGCATTTATAAACTGCAATAAATCTAAAATAAATTCTGATTAATAAGGAATTTTAATGCTGGTAAGTGCTTGAAATAACTGAAGTAAATTAGTTTACTTAGAAAGCCATTCTAGGGTGCAGTATATGGCATTATTTATCAATAAGAAAACAACTAGTAGACCTGCATGCCTACAGCCCACCTATGTTAACCTTGTGCCCACCCAAAAAATCAATTCTGGCTACGCCACTGTCTGAATCTCCATTATGTCCAGCAGCAGCGTTGTCAGATGAGTCCCCCCACCATCCTGGGATCCTCGGTCCACTCTACAATGGAGTTCACTGAATCAGTGATAACAATCGGAGCCAGGGTGTCTTCGGCATCTCTAGCCGACGCCCCCCCCTGAAAGCTGAGTCAGCACACGAGCCTTCATGGGGGTTGAGGGAGCGCATCGTTCCTCCGGGGATAGAGAGATGGATTAGCTCAGGGAGGGACTGGGTTTGACCGCTTCCCGGTCCTCTCCGGCGAGCCAACTCCCAGAGCAAGTCCTCTGTGGCACAGATGAGAATCCATTGGGCCCAGAACAACAGGGGAAGGGAAGGAGATGAAGAAGGTAATGCCCGCTCTCTGGCTCTTCGTTTCCTCGCAGAGTATGGGCATAT